>NC_044908.1:67299657-67452157 GCF_001633185.2 Quercus lobata | reverse complement strand
TACTACTTATATTTTTAAGAGTATATGTTTTATTTTTGGTTGCCTATGACAGCACACCACACAGAATTCAAAGCCTTAGGATTGACTATTTTCTTGCTCTTAATACCTTTATCAATGCACTCCCTAATAGGAATCAGGCTTGCGAAGTAAATGACTTGGGCACTAATCATCTTCTCATAGTAAGGAGGCTTGAGGTTATTAATGAACCATTTGGTCATTTCATCTTCCATCATAGGAGGAAGCACTTGTGTAGCTATCTTGCGTCACCTTTGGGCATACTCAAGGAAAGATTCCCCACTCTTCTTTTCTATCATTTGAAGAACTGTGCGGTTCGGAGCTATCTCACTATTGAACCGATAGAATTCTAAGAAAGCATTGGCCATCACTCTCTGACTGGAGGTCTTTTCTAATCTCACATAAGGTGCCATTTTCCTACAAAACATGCGCAAATGGGCACAAAGATCTCTAGTGCCATCATACTTGACAAATTCAGGTGCCTTGAACTTGGGAGGCATAATGACCAAAGGGAAATTGGTCAGACTGTCTAGATCGACACTTCCTCAGGCATCGGAGCCCTCTATGATATGGATTTTCTCAATCAAGGTTTCCACTTGACCTTTGACCTGACCGTAACTAGACTCTGAGGTCTTATCCTTCAGAGGATCCACTTCTTGGTTAGGCTTTAGTGACATGCTGCACAAGCAAATGGAGGACTATGTGGATGATTTGGTGGTAAAGGCAAAAAGCCCAGTTGAACATCTATTGCATGTAAGGTAGGTCTTCGAAAGGTGTAGGGAGTACAACTTGAGAATGAATCCTTCTGAGTGAGGATTCATTCTCACTCCACCAGCAACTTTGAAAGAGTTGAGGAGCTTTATGGTTAAGATGTCTTACTTGAGAAGATTTATCATTGGCTTTGTTGGGAAATTTAGACCCCGGTTGATAGAATTAACAAGTTTTAAACCCAAGTTGTTAATTAGATTTATTATAAATGATACTTGTTAAAACAAACAAACATCAATATCATGTCAAAATTATGCAGCAGAAAAAATAAATGAGACAAGATATAAGGACCCAGGAAAATCAACGAAACAAACTAGTTTCATAGTAAAAAACCTAGGGGGAAACCTTCCTGAAAAGCTATCCACTATAATAAAGAGAAGTTTCAGATCTAGTACAAAACCTTTGTCCCTAGACTCTACAATCCCCATAGATGAACTTACAATAGAAACCTTCTACCGCTTCAGAACCTCTGAACTCTTCAATATATGAACGCCACCCTTTTTGCACGGATCCCAGTATGCGACTAACCAATGATGCACGGTTCCCAATACGTGACTAACACACTATTGAGGTCCAAAAAATCACAAACACCAAGGCCCACAAGGGATTGAGCTTACCACAAGTAAATCTGAAAAAAGAGATTGAGCTTACTACAAGGGAATTAGACAGGCCTTAGCACTCATAAAATAAAGGGAAGAAAGAGAGAAGGCCCAGTTTGCTTAGACCATAGAATTGGAGAGAGCCCAGTGGGAAGAACTAAGGCGGGATCCCAGAGGCTGTCAAAGGTTCGGGATCCCCGGGACACGTGAGGCAGGATTAAGACACAAGACACAAGAGAGCCTAGGGGAGTACCAAAAAGGCACAAGAAACGAAGGGGAGATATGTCCTTCTCAAGCGACTAGTAATGCAACAAGAAAGCTGAAAGCTTAGGATAGCCATTCATGACCAAAGGGACGGTACCCCAGGGAACCCAGAATGAGGAGCTATAAAGGGAGGCAGCAGGGAAAAGCTTCAACGCAGCAGGGAAAAGCTTCAACCCAACAGGAATGGATTCTGCCCACTCGGAAAAAATGACAAAGAGAGAAAGCGACCAAAAGCTGAGTTTGAAATGGTAAGAAGCTTGGAAAAACTAGAAATCAAGAACTACTCCCTAAGCACACCCTGGAATGGAAAGTCAACCATGGGCTTTCAAAGAAACAGCACCAAAAGGAGGAAATTATGAGGAATAGGGAAAGAATCAGTCTTCTGGGTGATAGGCACATAACAGGCTCTGGTACCCAGGGGAGTAAGGGAGGGGAATCAATAGGACCCCGGACCCTTGGAATGATACTATAAAAAGGGGAAGGCAGCCAACATCGAGGGGAGGAGGGATGATAACGGAATCATAGAAGAAAACTTGATCAGAACTCAGAAAAGTAGAAAAAGAGAGACAGACATTTCCTGGTTGCAAATTCAGCCACTATAGAACATACTTGGATTCAAAGGGATTCAAACTTTGCAAGTCTTAGAGGCTTGAATAGTCATCTAAATCTGTAATTTTTTAGCTTATTTGGACCTTGTAACATGTCTTAGTGAGCATTTTGTAATTTGTAATTGAGAAAAGACAACGAAATATTTAATATGGACTTGAGGATCTCTAACATTTATTCGTGTCCTCTGCTATTACATTTGTTGCTTTCTTTTTTGCTTTTGCTTGTTGTTCCGATATATTCTTGCTTGCTAGCATGTATTTCTTGTAGGATCACTACTCTGTGCATCACTTGGTTTATAAACAGCCATTTAGCTATGGTGAACCAAGCCCAATCCCTTCAAACCACAACAACTGAGCCCAGGGTCCTTGCTTCAATTTGGGCCTAAATTTTGTCGAAAAAAGGACCCTCACATTTTGGCGACTCCGCTGGGGACTGGGTAATGGAGAGGAAAGAAGTAGTCCCTTTGCAGAGCATGGCTCCAAGGCAAAGGAACAACAAAGGAACCAATGTGCCACCTGCAGCCTCTAAGCTCATGGGAGAAAATGAAGTGGCTTCTAGGCAGAGGAATGAGGTGCCTCTGGTAAAACAGGAAGTTGTATCAGGCCAAAGATCTGCAAGACAAGAGCCAGACCCTGCGGCTCGAATGGAAGAAATGTTGAAAGATTTGCAGCAAGAAATTCGCCTTCTTAAGGAAGGCAGGACACAGGAAATCAGGGACAATGTCTCCCCTATGATCAACTAGGATAGGGCCCAACCGGAGGGTGGGTCAGCAATAGGAGGGGCTGGCAACCCCCAGTACCTAACGCTGGCGGATGTTAATGCTCTTTTGGAGCAAGAAAGGGAAAAACACTCAGGGATCCCCAAGCAATTTTCGCGAGATCCCCATTCCTACCAGAACTCCTTGGCAAGCCATATCCCAAAGGATATGAACCTCCGAAGTTCCATCCTTTTGATGGAAGAAATGGAAGTGCTGTGGAACACGTGAGTAGATTTATTCACACTATAGGCCCTTACATAGGAGACAGAGAACTGTGCTTAAAAAAGTTTGCTAAGTCCCTAGTGGACAGAGCATATACTTGGTACACCATGCTAAGACTTGGGTCCATTAAGACTTGGGATGAAATGACGGAGAGGTTCTGTGCAAAATATTACCCCGGTGAGGATAAGGTCACTTTCCAAAGCCTTCAGATGGTAAGGCAAAGGCCTGGAGAAGATCTTGTCCAATTCATCAAAAGATTTGAAGATATTTCTCTAGACTGTTATGGAGACCATGAAGATAAGGAACTCGTGGAGACCTGCATTTCCAACATGCTATTTGATTACAGGCTTAACCTCGAAAATTTATGCATCACTCAGTTTGCTGACCTATTACAAAGAACTAGAAGGACAACACAGACTATAGGAACAAAGAGGGTGCTAGTAACCTAGGCCATGACAACATCAGTAGGAGAAAAAAGGAAAAGGCCTGTTTGGAAAGTGTTCGAGGAACTACCAGTAATCCCATGTATCGCAGAGGAATTGAACCATGTCCTAGACAAATGGATTAGGGATGGAATTGTTAGGCCTTTTACTGTGTCCAAGCCACCGACTGAGAAAGAAAGGAAGAACCCCTTGTTTTGCAGGATTCATAATTATGTCAAGCACTCCACCAAGGACTGTTGGACCCTCCGTAGGTTCTTTCACAAAAAGCTAAGAGAAGGAACCCTGGAGCTTACTTAAAAGGAGCCAGAAGTGTAATGGAACCCTCTACCCAACCACAAAGGGAAGGGGGTGGTGGCTGTAGTAATCCATGGGAACCCAGCAGAAGCAGAAGAACCTGAAGGATCCTTCCACCCGAGCACAGTTAGGACTCTCCAGAAGAATCCTAAGTTTAGGTCACTATTCAACCAGCTGGGATTTGGACCAGAAGCAAGAAGGGTGGCCATAGAGTCCCTCATGAGTATAACAGCAGATTCAGGAATGGAATGTTTCACAGTAGAATCCCATGCTAGTCGAGCTTACTTGGAGACAACCAATGCAATAACCTTCACAGATGAGGACATGGAGATTGAGCATCCAGACCACCGTAAACCCTTTTATCTAATAGCCACCATAAATGGTGTCCAAGTTAGAAGAGCATTAGTAGATACAGGGGCATCACTCAACCTCATAGCCCTGAGTACCTTGGAAGCCGTGGGCCTAACTAGCAGGAGGATCCTGGGGGCTCCCATGGAGATAACAGGATTTGCAGGATCAGCAGAATCAATTGAAGGATATGTGCAGCTGGCCCTAAGAGTAGGACCGATAGTGGCCTTAACAAGATTTCATGTGATCAATTCGGAGGTCTCCTACCATGTACTGTTGGGACACCCATGGCTTTATAAGCACCGCCTTATTATATCCACGTACCATCAATGCATTAAAGGAAGGTTGAATGGGAGGCCCGTAAAAATCCCCGCCAACCATAACCCTTTCAGCCAGGGAGAGGTGAACTTTGTGGAAACAATGTTTTATGATGAGTTGGAACCAGATGATGAGACTCCCACATCTGGGACCTCAAGAGCACCTATCTTGGAAGAAGAAGAGGGAGGGGGTACCCGTGACCTGATAAGCCTCTTGGAAAGGAAAAGACAAAAGCGAGAGCCCAGCTTCTTAGGATCCCGGGAGTGTATTGTAGTACGAGAACCCAAAGGAAGGTTGATTTATCGTTTGTGAAGGCGCGCGGGGCCTGATTACATCATGCAGGAAGGTCCTGGACCACCAGATTGTATGATGGCCCAAGAAGAGATCCTAGGGGAACTAGTTAAGGAGGCCCAAATTCAGCTTGAAGAGGAACTAAGAGAAATAAACTTGGGAGCCAAGCTAGGATCCCAAAAGCTTGTTTTCATTATTAGTCAGCTCACAACATAAGAAAAGGAGCAATTTTTTACCTTACTCCAGAAATACATGGATGTGTTCGCATGGACCTATGATGAGATGCCTGGTCTGGACCCAAGACTGGTGGTCCATTCTCTAAATGTGGACCCGGGAGTCAAGCTAGTAGTCCAACCAGCCAGGGCCTTTCACACTGATGTAGAAGCTCAAATAACTCAAGAAGTGAAGAAACTACTAGCAGCTAGTTTTATCAAGCCCATCCAGCACTCCAAGTGGCTTTCTAACATAGTACCCGTGAAGAAAAAGAATGGCCAAATCCGTTGCTGTGTGGATTTTCGCAACCTAAACAAGGCATGTCTAAAAGATGAATTCCCTTTGCCTAACATCAACCTTCTTATGGACTCGGCTGCAGGAAGCTCTATGTTTTCATTCATGGATGGGTATAGTAGGTACAACCAAATTTGCATGGCTACCAAAGATGCGGAAAAGACGGCATTCAGGACTCTAATTGGGAATTTTTATTACACTGTGATTCCCTTTGGCCTCAAAAATGCAGGGGCCACGTACCAGCATACCATGACAGCCATCTTCCATGACATGATGCATAAGGAGATAGAAGACTATGTGGATGATATTGTGGTGAAATCAAAAACTAGAACGGGACACCTTCAGATACTTGAGCAAGTTTTTGAAACGTGTAGGAAGTACAAACTACGCATGAACCCCATGAAGTGTGCCTTTGGGGTATCTGCTAAAAAATTTCTTGGGTTCCTAGTACAACACAGAGGCATAAGTATGGATCCAGCAAAAGTCACAGCCATAGCAATAATGAAAAGGCCTACAACAGTAAAGGAGCTCAAGAGCTTCCTGGGGAGAGTCTCCTACATCAGGAGGTTTGTGCTAGGATTGGCTTTAGTAACAAAGTGATTTATCCAAACTGTTGAAAAAGGAGGCTGAGTTTACCTAGGGAGCCGAGCAACAAGAAGCCTTCCAAAGGATCCAACTGATCATGAATCATCTTCCCACCCTCCAAGAACCAGTACGAAGGCGAACCCTGTTGCTATACTTAGCATTAAACTCCCAAGCAATAGGAGCCCTGCTGGCATAGGAAGATGGCGATGGGAATGAGAAACCCATTTACTACATGAGCTAGACACTTAAGGATGCTGAGACCAGATACCCCAGAATAGAAAAAGCTTGTCTAGTAGTCATCTACGCATTGCAAAGGCTAAAGCGATATTTCTCGTCTCACTAGATCCTTCTGATGACCAAGTCACACCCCATAAAAGCACTCCTACATCAGCCTCTCTTAATAGGGAGGATAGCACAGTGGCTGGTCTTGCTCTCTCAATACGATATAGGCCTCAGGACTCCTAAGGTCGTCAAAAGCCAAGCCATAGAAGATCTTCTAGCCTAGTTCCCAGGAAAGTAAGAGTGCTCGTTAATTGAAGAGATCCCAGGGAGGTGGTAGTGATAGAAGTCCAGGAAAAGAAGTGGACAATGAGATTTGATGGATCGGCAACCACGACTTCAAATGGAGTGGGAGTTGTGCTAAGTTGTGAAGATGGGGACACCATACCTTTTTCTTTCAAGCTTGGGTTTTCCTGCACAAATAATGCAGCTGAGTACGAGGCATACCTGACTAGGTTAGCCATGGCACTCAACATAGGAGTAAAGCATATGAGAGTCTTCAGAGACTTCAATCTTGTGGTCTCCCAAGTAAAAGGTGATTTTGCACTAAGAGAGCAGAGTTTGGCAGCCTACAGGACTCGGGCATAAAGGTTAGAGCAGGAATTCCAGACTTTCAGCATAGAGTACACCCAGAGGAGTGAGAATAGGTTCGCTAATGCATTGGCCACCCTGGGATCCCAAGTGCCACTCAAAGGAAAAGACATTCTGATAAGGGTAGGTAGACAGGAACATTCCATAATAAGGATCCTCAAGAGGATGTTCCCTAAAGAACCAGAGCATCAGGACTGGAGGAGTGGGGTCAAAGAAAAAAATGAAAGAAGCAGGATATGGAGGAAGTATCAAGGAGTTGAAGGATTACACTCTGATAGAAGGGGACTATACAGGAGGCTGCCTGGGGGGATCCTATCCAGGTGTATTAGTGAGAGGAAAGGAAAGCTGAGATTAGAAGAACTACATAGCCAGCCAGTGGGGTTGCGGAAAAGATCAGCCTATACAGGAGGATGCAGCACATGGGGTACTACTGGCCAAGTATGAACAAAGAAGTAGCAGCTATACAGAAGAAGTGCCAAAAATGTCTATTCTCAATGAACATTGAAGAAAGCTATGCTGTGTTTGTTACAGAAGATTGGAGAACTCCATTCGTGGAGTACTTGGCTCAAGGGATCCTACCAACTGATAAGACATTAGCCCGACAGTTCAAGAAACTTGTAGTGAGGTACTTCATACAAAACGGGATCCTGTTCAAAAAGGGGTACGACGGGGATCCCCTAAGATGCTTAGGGCCAAGGGAAGCTAGAGAAGTAGTCAGGGAAATCCATTCCAGTGACTGTGGGAGTCACCCAAGGAAAAGAAGACTCTACAAGCAGCTGCTACTGCTGGGATACTATTGGCCAACAATAAAGAAGGACTCCAAGGAACTGGTCAAGACATGCCATGCCTGTCAAATCCTTGGAGGTGCAATTCACACTCACCTAAATGTACTACAGGATATAACGACACCATGGTCTTTCCACACTTGGGGGCTTGATCTCATAGGGCCAATAAACCCCCCTTCTAATGGTTACATCTAGATCTTTGCGGCCACTGAGTACTTTACAAAATGGGTAGAAACTATCCCTTTGAAAAAGGCCACAGGAGCAGCTGTGGCAAATTTTATTTAGGAGCACATCATTACAAGGTTCGGGATCCCCAAGAAACTGATCAGTGACAATGGGACCCCATTCATAGACAAGGATATGAAAAATCTGACCGAGGAATATCACATCAAGCATGGAAGATCTACACCATACTACCCGCAAGGAAATGGCCAGGCTGAAGCCACTAATAGGGTGGTGCTAAAGATCCTTAAAAAGATGAAACATGAGTATAAGGGAAAATGGAGTGATCACCTGACAAACGTACTCTAGGCAAGCAGGAGCTCTATGAAAACAGCCACGGGATTCTCACCATTCTCCCTAGTCTATGGGACAGAAGCCATTAGTCCCATAGAATTGGTTGTCCCTACAGCAAGAGTAGTACTTGAAGAAAACCAGGAGGACACCGAGAATTGGTTGGAGTTTGTGGAGTTTAGATTGTATCTAGGTGTTTCACATTGTATGTTATCTTTTTAGCTCTTGCCATGTTTTTGATGGGATATTTATGTTAGGAGGAGTGTTATTTATTTTATTTTTTTGGTACCTTATATGTTTCTTGTTTTAAACTGTTTATTGATTTATATTTATGAGTTATTCATTGATATATGTCTTTATTGTGTGTTGTTTGAAATCAAGAATTTAATTTGTTTACTTGTATTTTTTTTCCACACATGCAGTTATGCATTTTGTTTAGTGTTTCAGGAAATATACAGGTTGATTCAATTGAGTTGCTGCCTACACTTGCAACTGATGGATAGTAGTTATGATTGAATTTGTTTTATGAGCATTATTTGTGTAAAAGGCTTTTATTTTGTAAACTTTGAGCTTCTAGTTGTGTTTTGTCACGGATTGCCAAAGGGGGAGTTTGTTAGGTTCTAAAGACTTAGGTATTTATGTATTTAGAACTCTAATGTGTATTGTTAGCAAACCATGATCAAAACAATGTGTTTAGAAGTGTTTTAGTCTTACTCAAAGTTGTGTATTTTATGTAAAGTTGGAATCGAGCTAATGCAGAAAGAATTATGCATTTCGGCCTGGCTTAATCGATTGAAGCTTAGGCTCGATCGATCGAATCTCGAGCAGAATGTTTTTTTTTTTTTTTTTTTTTTTCTGCAGATTTCCAACTCAACCCTAGTTGTTTAAAATGTTTTAGGGTTTTCTAATTTGTCCTTAGTATAAAAGGCAAACTCTAGCCACGTTTTAGTGTTGCTCATATTGCTGTTTGTGTAAATCTCTTATGAGATTTAGAGGAGCTTTCCTTTACACAAACTTAAGGTTTTCAAGGAGAAGGTTTTATCTACACCTTAATGATTAACTCAGTTGCTGCCATTGAAGTTTAAAGAAAACACAAGTGGGTGTGCTTGTATCAGGTGGTGAATCCAAGAAAGAAGGAGTCTGTGGATTCGGAGCTTGCACGTGGTCGTGTCAGTAAGTTCTACTGGTGGGTAGTAATAAGAAGTCGAGCGTGGGCACTTGTAAGTCTTATTGTATGAACTTCGATTCTTTCAAGATAGTGGATTCAAGTTTACCTTGAGGATAGCTAGGTCAAATCCTCCCCAGGTTTTTACCAGTTTAGTTTCTTAGGTGATCATATCTTGTGTTATTTATCTTTCCACTGCTTTGCATGATATGATCTTTGTAATTGTGATAACCTAGATTTGTTAAATTGGACTAAGTAACAACTTGGCTAATTACCTAGGTTAAATCAATTGTGTTTTAAGGGGTTTAAAAACTATTAGGAGTTATAGGATGTACCTCAAAGGTGATAGTCCCCATCAAGCAGTTATGATTGTGTGTGAGTTAAAGTGATTTTCTCATATCTCAAATCTTCATAACATGTATACACTTATGCCATCTTGCAATGTTTTCACACACAACACGCAATATTCTTTGCTACTCTTGATACATGTGCAGGTACAATATGATTTGGCCATCACAAGGTTTTACATATGTTAATGTATGCTCACTAAACTGTCTTGACTTGTTTTTGGAATATAAAATTGGTTGGACATGTTTAGTATGTGTGTGTGTTTTTGAGATCCATGTGCTTAAAAATCTTTGTTGAGAGATGTTTTTGAAAGAATAATATGTTGTTTGGATCATTGGTTGAGTTGCATGTTTGATTGTATTCATGTCTGTGTTTTCCCTTCTTGAAAAACTGTTTTGAAAAGTTGGCTCGACACCTCCTCGATAGCTAGCTATCTGTCAAGCTTCCTAAGCTTTTTCTTATCGCAATCTCGTAAGCACCTTGACACCTTTTGGATCGGTCGAGAAAGTTTCTATCCCCTTGATAGCTTCTTGACACCTAGTGGATCGATCGAGCTTCATCTCTTGCTTCTGGTGTTTATATTCCTCGACAGCTTCTCGACACATTATCTGTCGACGTTGTTTTTCTCGACACCTACTCGACAGATTCCTCGACACCTTATCTGTCGAGATTTATTGGAGGTTCTATTTAAGCTTCTCGTACGATCCGTCTGTCATTTTCTCGATATCTCTCTCGATTGATCTCTGTTTTCTCTCCCAAACAATTTCCTCTCTCCCTCAAATTTGTTCTATAAGGTTTCTTCAAGCTTCACCAAGTTTTCTTCATGTGGTAAGCTTCTATTCTCTTGCATTTCATTCATTCATGTTTTTGAAACCTAAGTTTTGGGATTTTTTATAAAAAATTTTGGGTTTTTCAAAATTGATGAGATTTTGTTGAAATTTTGAGTTAGTTTTTGAAGATTTAATCTTAAAAACTTCATGCATTGCATTACATTTGCATTATAATAGTATTATCATGCATTTAGATGTGTGTAATCTCTTTGTGTGCTGATAGGATTGGATTGGGCTGAGCCCATGATGTATTTACTTTGCACGTCACATGTTCATGCATTCTCCATGCATATGTACTTCCTTTCACATATTCTTCTTATTGTGAACTGTGTTGGGACTTTTCTGATTGTCTTTTTCACTCTCTCCCGCTCATTCTGTTTACGTTAGTCGTGTCTATGGCACCTAAACATAAATCTACTCCGGCTCGGAACCCTCTTTGTTCCGGTGCTTCTTCATCTTCTGATCATGCACCTCTTTCTCTTTAGTTCTGTGATGATGATGCCCATAAGGCATTTTCAGAGAACTTTTCCCTACGAGGCATTCATTTAGAGCACTGAGTCATTTTGGGTCATTTTGCTGACACTGAACTTCCCACTGTCATTCACAGTTGGGAATGGGAGTCTCTTTGTGACGAGCCCGTCACTTGTCCTCTCGTGTTGATTCAGGTGTTCTACTCCAACATGCACGGGATTGACTGTTTTGTACCTCATTTCATTACTCGAGTCAGAGGTATTTCTATTCCTATCACACCGCAACTTGTTGCGGATGTACTTAGGGTTCCTAGGATAAAGTTTCCCGACTATCCTTCCTGTAAGCGTTTGAGGACTGTGTTCAAGGATGAGCTCATGTCTGCTTTCTGTGAGCGTCCTTCAAAGTGGGGTGAGCGCCAGTTCACTTACTGTTCGGCCTTTGCAAAAGGCCCGTAGTTTTTAAACATGGTGATGACCTTTGTTCTTTATCGTCTCTCGCACTACAACTCCATTACGGAGTCTCGTGCTCGTTTCTTGTTATCCCTTCTTGAGCATCTTACCACTGACTTCCCCTCCCACTTTATTTTGTCTTTGATAGATGTTTTCCAGGATTCGGCGTCCTGTGATAAGTTCATCTTTGCTTCTACTATCACGAGGATTTTACGCCACTTCTCCATTCCTTTTCCCATGTCTGACCCCTTCACTTACATGTGTGCCATAGACGCCACTACCGTAAAACGTAGTGAGGTGTAGTTTAGGTCGCGACTGTAGGATTCTGCACCTCCCTTCCGATTGAATCCATCTCATTCTGCTCGACCTACATCCGCTCCTCCTTCTTCTTCAGGCGATGTGACTCTTGGAGACATCATGGCACAGCTTCAGCGCGTGAATGCTCGCCTCGATACACTTTCCACAGAATTGTATTAGGTGAATGTTTGTGTTGGCCGCATTGCTAGACGGCAGGCGACCATGGGCAGTTTTGCTTCTGAGGCTACTCCTTCGCCACCTTCTCCCGTGGCTTCTGATTCTAAGGATGCTGATGATGGTGATGATGATGATGCTTCAGATGATGATGATAGAAATGCTAGCTCTACTAATGAGATGTCTACCTGACATTCTTACCCTTTGTCATTCATGACAAAAAGGGGAAGTAGTTTTGGTTATGAGAGTTAGTATAGGTCATTGTGTTGGGGGGAGTGTTGTTGAGTTCTGAGAGATGTAGTGAGGATATTATGTATCTTTTTGTTTCTTTTCATTCCTTTTTAGATACATTATTCTTATACATGAGGTCTTGTGACCATTTATAGACATACGTTGTACTTATCTCCTTATTTATGTTGATGTATGTTTTTCTTTCACCTACCCCTTCATGTGTTATTTCTTTTCTCCCTTTATACACATGCTTCATATTACTCGTATGCAATCTATTATTTCTGTTTCACACTAAGATGTCTTGATGAGTTTTGTTTAAAGTGTTTCAGAAATACAGGTTGTCAAAGTCTACTTGTTATAAACTCTCTTCTTGCAAAGTTTTTCAAGAGTTTGTGTTATGATAGATTTTATTGTATTCAACAAGTGAAAAATGAGTTGAGTGATTTATGACTTTTCTCATATGTTCATTTGTTTATTGTAATTTTGTCATAGATTGCCAAAGGGGGAGATTGTTAGGACATATGTTGTTCACATGTTAAGAACAAATGTCATGATTTTATGTAATTGGCTAATCTTTTGACAAAACGCATTTTACTTGTAATTAGGTTGTTATAGGATGTGTTCAAATACTTCAAGAAATAGAGTTTCAAGATCAAGTGTTGAATTCATCAAGTCTGTCCAAGAAACAAGCTGAGAAGTGCAAAATCATTAAAGCTCGACAGCTGTCTCAACAGCTGCATCTATCGTGGTTTAAGGAAGCTGTTTAGCCTGTGGCTCGACACCTGCTCGATAGCTTATCTGTCGAGATTTAAGAAATTCAGAATTTTGATCTAATTTCTTGGAATCCGTGATTATGTGTTTATATCTTCTTTTCTTCTAACCTTAAACATATAAAATGATTATTTTAAGGGCCATTAAAGAGTTCACAAGTTGCACAAGCATTGAGAAAACTCTGTTCCAGCAAATTGTGACCAGAGACGAAGTTCTTGCCCTAGTTCATCTCTTTCTATTGAAGAAGTTGTTGTGTATGTGCACCGTAGGGTTTTGTGACCAAGCATCTTCTTGATCTTCATCGTGTGGATGAATTGAAGAACTTTGCAGCCAACAACCTTCTTAGTTAGTGATTGAAGTCGCGTACTGGGATCCGCGTGATTGGTTAGTCACGTACTTGGGAGCCGTGCATCAGAAAAGGGAATTGTCACTATAGAACAAGTCCAATTAGGTATTAGGGTAAGGGTTCAACTATAGGTTGGTAAGGTACTTGAGATTCCTTTACTTGTAACCGCTTGTTGTGATAATAGTAGAGTTTCAGGAGTGGTGACCTGAAAATCACCCGGTGGGGTTTTTGCTGTTACGTTTTCCCCATTCGTAAACAAATCACCGTGTCTTTTATTTTCCACTACATATTTAGTTATTTAGTGATTTGTTTGTGCTACCACGCACTTTGCATGTTAATTTGATTAATTAATAAACTTGGTTAATTAATAAATTAATTCATCACAAGGGGTCAATTCGTTTTTGGCCTATCAGATACCACAGTCTTATTCCAGTGCCACGAGCTTGGAAAACCTTGGGGTGACAGCAAGCTGGTTTTGAAGGAATTTAAAGCTTTGGGGACAGAAGTGTAGTTCCTAAAGTGCTCTCATAGCCAGATTTGTAAAAATGCTACAAGTACAATTGTTTCTATTTAAAATCTACCCTAGGAACATTGTAGGTCGAGGGTGAAACGATCTAACTGAGAATATAAAGTTCCTAAAAAGTAAGGAGCAAGAGGAAAGGTTTATCCTTTGGCTAACTTAATAGCTGAGGGGAAATGTCTGCTTAAGATCTTCTTGTAAGGGTATCCTTCAAATAAATTGTGGGAAAGCAAGAAAGAAATAAAAGCTTCAAGGTCATAAGGACTAGAGTTACCTTCTGCCACCACAGTTTCTATGCCTTCTTGCAAAGAATCTAGACTACCTTCTTCATCCACGCCATCAGCATATTCCCTCCAGAAGTATCTGATCCATCCCTAGAAGTTAGTCCTGGAACCTTAGTCAACACCAACATTGATGTCTTTTGGCACTCCATCGTTGGGGGGCTTTCCCCTTACTTGTTGCCTTCAGAATTGGCTTCTTCAAAGTTTTTTTTATTGCCTCTTCAAGAAATTTTATAGCTTTGGCTTCATCAGGAGATAGGGAGATGTTGGCCACTTCTCTATTACCAAACAAGGGAAGTTTCATTATCTCATAGACATCTTCAAGAGAAGGGGAGACTTCTTGGCACCCTGTAAAGAAAGTATGGGTGGTAGAATTCCACCGATATAGAAGAGAAAGGAGGCATCACTATCCTTGCTAATGTCCAAGTTGGAGAATGCCAACATAGTGTGCACCAGATAAACTTTCTGCAGGAGTATGTGATTTAAAGACCATACCAGTGGTGGGAACAAAATCTTCTCTACAAGTGCCAAGCTGAGGAATGTGCTTTAGGTTTAGATCCATGGTTAGTAGATCAATAGGCTCCCTACATGCTGTGTATGGAGGGTTTGAAGAATAGGGAATAGAGTTCCAATCAAAACTTTTGTCAAACAAGTAGTCTTCAAAGAAGGGGGGAATGATCCATTGCTTCTTGGTGGAAGGGTTCTTGTCTCCCCCTAATAATGGCCTATTGATCTTAAGAGTTGAAGGTTTTGCAAACTTCGAAGAACTGGATCTCAGAGTGCATCTGACACCCATAATTTATGTGATTGTGGAAGATTTTGAAATTTAGGGTTTAAAGAGAAGAAGATAAGGGAAGAATGAGAACAATAGGGAAAAGAGATATGTTCTTTCTTAAGTAGTTTCTTTCCTTTTATACTGCAAACAAGTGCTCTCTTTCCCTCTAAAAAGAGTCGTTCAAAAGTGGCACCCTTTCAAATTTATGGAAATGAGTCAATTGGGGGAAAGTTAGCTTCTGACAGAATTAATTAACAAAAGAAAAAAAAAAAAAAAAAAGCCTTCACAAAGACTATGAAAAGGCATGATGCTTCTTCACCAATAGGTTCATTTTCACTCTTGTCTTGTGTTTTAATTAACTGACATGTTTATGTGTTGTTCCTTGATGCAGCATTTTCAAAAGAAAAAAAGTAATAACATGATAAAAATAACAATGAATATTTTGGTCACACAAAAATTTGGAAACAAACTAATGTTGTTCATATATATATATGTGTGTGTGTGTGTGTGTGCGTGCCCAATATATGGTTCTTGGGCTCAACCTTTACTTGGGCTCACAATATATTTGTGGTGTGGGGTTTGGGTTTCCTATTATGGGTGGCCATATGCTCAGTGACCCAAATGCACTCCATTGCTCGGAGGCGATATTCCCCAAGGCAATACCGAGCAGCCGAGGCATGGTACCACCGAGCAATTGTACTACCATCCAAACTTGCAGTTGATCAGGAGAGGCCCGAGGTGGATCTCAAAGTGTGTCTGGGTCGAGATTACTGTTCCAATGGGCATTAGGTCAGACATCATGGCATGAGGCTAGGGCCCGTGGCCTGGTGGGCCTAGGGCCTTGTCCCGTACAAGGGGTTGGGGGTTATGGGCCGTACTACAAAGTCAGGGCCCAAGGCCCAAGGGCTTGGGGACCCTAAACCGTACATTAGCCCCCCTTTGATTCGTGTTTGGCTACCGAGAACAAATTAAGGAAAACAAGCACCAGAAACCTCTCGGGAAACTCAACCATCAGTAGCCAAAACGGATAAGATGGCCATTATTACGCTCTTAAAAGGAACGTTACACTAGACTGTTAGGCTTAACAGTCATTATTACCTGATGGTTCGTGAATCGAGGCCACGCATGTGAGAGTTATAAAGAGGAGTTAAAGAGATTTTCCCCCCTTCTTTTCATTAAATGCTTTCCTCTTATAAATAGTGCTTTCTAATCCATCTCATTACTTTTTACACCCCTACTTCTTGCAATCTATCCTCTGCCGAGCATATACATTCTCAACCAAGATTTCCAACTCCTAGAGCCAACAGTAAGTTCCTACTCCCATTCCTCTTCTCTTTTACACTCTTTGTTTTTATTCCTTTTCTAACTCTAAATTTAGAAATGGGGTATTCTCACCTTCTAAATATTGAGGCGTCTTTAGTTAATTTTAGAGAGACCTATAATGTCCCCGAGGATGTAGAAGTGTCCTACTACCATGAGGGTAACATCGCCCTTGAGCGATGCCCTCAGGTGGTTTTTCCCCTTAATGGCCATTCTAGAAGGCGGTGTTAGGTTCCCAGTGGATCCCCTAATACTTAGGACACTTAGATTCTATGGTTTAAGTCCTAACCAACTCCTACCTAACTTTTACCGGGTAGTGAGTTGTGTAAGCCGATTAAACCAATTGTACAGGTTACAGTTAGATCACCATGACATCAACTTCATGTACAGTCTTTATGGTAATATTAGGATAGACTATTATTTGAAGGTTTGAGATGTATGAGTACGGTTGATATAATGCCTACCCAATTCTAACAAGAATTCAGTAGGAGAATATGTTCGGGTGAGCGGCAATTGGCATGCCAATGAGCTCACCTGTCCAACCTCACCTCAGGACCTTGGTCGGTACCGAGCAACTAATTACTTGTACTTGCATTTTTCCTACTTTGTCATCATCTAATGATTTTTCGTTTCATTTAATGATTTTTTGTTTCATTTTGTGCAGAGGGTAAGAGATTTAAGCCGGACATCCGGGTCGTGCATATGAGGGATCTAAACCTCGTGCTCCAGTCAAAGATCTTCATGCACACTGACAGTCAGCTCCATGCCTAGCTCATCTCATTCTCGGATGTAACTCGGTACATACATTGTGGCAGCCTTTTTCACAAGCCTTATTGGTGGATAGCCCTTTGTTGTCGTACATCGACGTTTGGCATGCCAATTTTCTTTCACCCTCCTTAACAGTTGGTGAAGCTCGGGACCTTGGCCCCAGGTATACTACAGTAGAGGATCTTGCACTGGTGAGAGACAAATCGGCTGAACATGCGTCTTAAAGCCATAAAGTCCACGTTCCTGTTGAAGAACAAGAAGCCCCAGCCTGAATAGTTGAGTCAAAAGCAGTTGAGGCTGACCAAGGCGCAGAAATGGTGACTAGGTGAATGATGAATGTTGATCGGTTCTTACTCGGCATAGGTTCTTCGGCTCAGCCTCAACAGCCTCAAGGCAAGGATCGAACTCCCCCTATTCCCCCTGCGCGTCGCTGATCAACCTCTTAGTGTTCCAAGTGACACTTCCGCCAAGATCCCTCCCTAGGTTTTTGGTAGGATCGCGATTCAGGAAATAGCTGGCACTCCTCGACTAGCTACCCAGGTCAGGACAAATGTTGCATTCTCTTCCCAGCCTGAGGTGGGCTGGCAGACCGCTTTCAGACTTGGCAACGAGCCTTTGCCAGTATCTGCCAGTGTAAAGATGTGGGCTCAGGGCGAAGGGGGGCGAGTTGCCCAAAGCTTGGTGTAGGGTCTTTTATTGCTCGAGGACGTCCAATTCTTCCCACAAGGTGCCGAGGAGTCGATAGCAAGGTGACTGCAGTGGCATACTATAGTGATAACTTCCTCTCCTTCCTTTTTTCATTTGTTTTGATGCATGAGTAATCTTTTCACCTTTATATTTGTTGTTGTTGTGTTACCAAGTCACGCGGCTGACCCATATCCTCGGTGAGAGGCTGAAGGAGCTTGCCGAGGATGCCGAATAGGAGAAAGCCCTCAAGGATGTTGCAAACGCCATAGAAAAGGAGAAGGGCAAGGCTGTGGAGGCCGCCAAAGAGAAGGCTTAGTCTTTAGAGAAAGCCCAATTGGTGATGGAGAAGAAACTGGCCGAGATGGAAGCTAAGCTAGGGGGCATAGAGCTTAAATTGGTGGAGGCAGAAAGCCTAAACCTGGCCCAAGTTGACGAGATAGCTAACTTGAAGGCGGCCCTTAAAGCCTGTGAGAATAAGTGGTACAATGAGGGCTTTGCAGATGCTGAGAACTCTAGGGAGCCTATTATCCATCAAGCTCAGTTTCATGGATTCAGGAAGGGGTGGTTGGCAGCCCTTCAAGCAATGGGAGTGCCCGAAGATTCCCCCTTGAGGAACCCAGAACAAATCCCATACCTGGCTCCCCTTCCACTCGTTCAGAGTCAAGCTGGTGCTGTTGATGAAAAAGATAACCCCAGCATAAGGGAGCTGGTGCAAGCAATTGACACCCATGTGGAAACTGTTGATCTCGAGGTCACCAGCAACCTCAATGCTATTGAAGACATGCAGGTCCAGCAACCACCAACTGAGGATGTCCTAGACTGACAAGCCAATGATGCAGTTCATCTCCCGCCCACCGATCCATCAGTTTGATACTTATGTTTTTAGTTTGCTTTTGTTTCCCGTTTGTGTTTGATTTTTACTTTTATTTGTTCAGTTTGCCTATAGTCACTGGGTTGTGGTGACAGAACAATGATTTGGTTTTTATTTCTGTTTTCTTTTCTTTGTTTCTATCAATCGTCTAGACATGATGAATAAACATCTGGTTTAATCATATTTATGAATGTTTGCTACTAAGTTATTCTCACTTATGTTCTGTCTACTTGTTTTCATTTATGTATATATACACCTAATGACCGGGTAGTCTAATCGTGATTTGCCTCTAAATAGTGATAGAGACGGTTTTCTCGTTTATCTTCAAAAGGATAGTTATATCTTTGCATGTATAATAACCAGAACCGGTCTGGAAGAGATTGCCTATATCTAGAAAGAATTGGCTCCTTGGCAATAAGAACTAAATTTGACATACATTGACTTATCTAGGAAAATTTAGTGTAGGGTAATTACCTTCCCCGTGATTTGGATTGAATCTACGAGATCGGTTTCAGTCCCTTGAATAATTCGACGTAATCACTATGTGCCCGGTGATTTGAATAGAGTCGGGAAGCTTGTTTCTATTCTTGGAATAACTCAATGTAAGATTTCCTCTCGTTCGATGATTAAGATTGAACCAGGAACATGTTTTTGTCCTTAGATAAAATTTGAGATTAGGTTTCCACTTGTTTGGTGATGAAGATTGAACCGAGAATAAGTTTCTGTCCTTAAGCAAATTTTTGATTAGGTTTCCACCTGTTCGGTGATGAAGATCGAATTGGGAACAGGTTTCTGTCCTTAGATAAAATTTGAGATTAGGTTTCCACTTGTCCGGTGATGAAGATCGAACCAGGAATAGGTTTCTGTCCTTAAGCAAAATTTTTATTAGGTTTCCACTTGTTCGGTGATGAAAATCGAACCGGGAACAGGTTTTTGTCTTTAGATAAGATTTGATATTAGGTTTCCACCTGTCCAGTGATGAAGATCGAATCGGGAACAGGTTTCTATCCTTAAACAAATTTTTGATTAGGTTTCCACCTGTTTGGTGATGAAGATCGAACCAGGAATAGGTTTCTGTCCTTAGATAAAATTAGAGATTAAGTTTCCACCTATCCGGTGATGAAGATCAAACCAGGAATAGGTTTCTGTCCTTAAGAAAATTTTTTATTAAGTTTCCACCTGTTCGGTGATGAAGATCAAACCAGGAACAAGCTTCTGTCCTTGGATAAGATTTGAGATTAGGTTTCCACCTGTCCGGTGATGAGGATCGAACTGGGAATAGGTTTCTGTCCTTAAGCAAATTCTTGATTGGGTTTCTACCATTCCAGCGATAAAGATCGAATCGAGAATAGGTTTCTATCCTTAGATAAAATTTGAGATTAGGTTTTCACCTGTCTAGTGATGAAGATCGAACTGGGAACAGGTTTATGTCCTTAGATAAAATTTGTCTTAGTTCTCCTCGCTTTTGTTGACTTGGGACAATGAGTTAACAACGATGGAATTATAAGTACAAATACATCTGCATGGATAAACATCACCTTCATATTAATTAATATTATGCACATATAACATTACGCTTAATCCATATCCTCATGTACTAACAATCAGCGGTAAAATTTCTTCAAATTGTGGGCATTCCATGGCCGATGAATGGGCCTTTCATCCAAATCTTCAAAATAGTAAGTCCCTGTGCCGACAATGGCGGTAACTCTATAAGGTCCCTCCCGGGTTGGGGCCAGCTTCCCTGCATTGGTGTCTCCCATATTTCCAACTGCTTTCCACAACACTAAGTTCCCAGTGCCGAATTCCCTTGTCCTTACATCCCAGTTGTACCTTCGCGCGAGCTTCTGCTAATACTCGGCCAGGCATATAGTCACTGATTCTCGGCACTTGTCTAGCAAATCTAAATGCTTCACCATTAATTTGTCATTCTGGGTAGGGGCAAATCCTGTAACCCAAGCATTGCATTAGTCTACCACAGCTGGTATGACTACTTCTGCCTCATACATTAAGGAAAATCGAGTTTCTCCCGTGGATCTTTTGAGGGTCGTTCAGTACACCCACAGAATGTTGGGTAGGTCCTCGACCCACCTTCCCTTCGTGCCCTTCAATATTTTCTCCAATCCATTCATGATCGCTTTGTTAGTGGCTTTAGCTTGGTCGTTGCTCTAAGGATAGGCCGGGGTGGAATATTTGTTCTTGATATTAAGACCACTGCAAAACTGGTGAAAGGCTCTACTATCAAACTGCAACCCATTGTCAAATACGAAGGACTTCGACACCCCAAATCTCATAACTATGTTTCTCCACACAAACTTTTTAACATCTATGTCGTGAATATTAGCCAATGACTTAGCCTCTGCCCATTTGGTGAAGTAGTCCATAGCTACTAAAACGAACCTTCGATTGCCTGTGGCTCGGGAAAACAAACCGACAATGTCCAGCCCTCACTGTGCAAAGGGCTAGGGGCTGTTAACTGAATTTAGACTATCGGCTGGCTGATGGATCAATGGGGCATGCTTTTGGCATTGTTTGCAATTCCACACATATTCGGCAACATCGTTCTGCATTTATGGCCACCAGAATCCCTGGGTCATCACTCAGTGTGCTAATGAATGTTCCCCTACATGACTGCTACACACGCCCTCGTGTAATTCTTCCAAGAGCTCGTTCACTTTCTTGAGGCGCAAGCATAAAAGATAAGGCCCCTTGAAAGACCTCTGGTACAACTTACGATTTGTAGACAACTAGTATCGAGCAGCTACCCGGCGTATCCTATTGACTTCCTAACTAACCACCAGTCGAGAATCCGAGTAAATCTCAACTTCCCGTGCACCCATATCTAGAACAGCTCTCAATCTGGCAAGCAAGGCTTCGTACTCAACTTCATTGTTAGAGGCCCTAAACCCCAACCTGAAAGAATGTTCCAGCCTTATCCCTTCTAGAGTGATGATAACAATCCTAGCCCTGACTCCCATTGCATTAGACGTGCCGTCCACAAATACCTTCCACAGGTGAACATCCACATGACAAACCACTTCGATCTCTTTCCTCGGGGAAAATTCTGCAACAAAATCGACGAGGACCTAGCCCTTCACAGAACTTCTTGGCCTATACCTTATGTCAAAAGAACTAAGCCGAGTCCTCCATTAGCTATTCATCCCGTGAAGTTAGATCTCTTCAACAAAGACTGCAAAGGATATTCGATCAACACATAGACGATGTGGGCTTGGAAATAGTGGGACAGCTTTCTTGTAGCGTGTACCAGGGCTAACACCAACTTCTCCAAGGGCAAGTACCTCGTCTCGGCATCAACCAAGGTTTTACTGACATAGTATACTGGCTGTTGCACTCCTTGATCCCTCAGAAGCACGGCACTCACGGCATGCTCAGACACTGAGAGATACATGAATAAATCCTCCTTGGGTTCTGGGGCTATCAAAATAGATGCCTACATTAAATACTCCTTCAAGTCTTGAAAGGCCTTTTCACACTCCTTACTTCACTGGAATCCCTTCCACTTCTTCAAAATCTGATAAAATGGGCAGGAACAGTTGGCAAACTTGGAAATAAATCGGTTAAGATCATACCGGTCAACACTTGAACTTCCTTCGAATTACTCGGTGGCTTGAGGTGTTTCACGGCTTTAATTTGATCAGGGTTGGCTTCTATTTCTTAGTTAGTGATCAAATACCCAAGGAATTTGCCAGCCCCTACTCTGAAAGCACACTTATCTGCATTGAGGCACAACTTATGTTGCGAAAGTACTTCAAACACCCCTCTAAGATCTTCAATATGCTGTGCCTCCCATTTGCTTTTCACCACCATATTGTCAATATACACCTCAACTGTTCGCTCAATCTTATCTCGAAATATTCTCGTCATCATCCGCTGATAAGTGGCTTCAGACCCGAATGGCATCACGGTATAGTGGTAGTTGGCATCAGGGGAGATAAATGCCCTTTTTTCCTGATCCTCGGCGGCTAGGGCAAGCTGATGATAACCCTAAAAGGCATCCAGAAAACTCATCCTCGGGTGCCCATAGGTGGCATCCACTAGTTGATCGATCTTCGGCATGGGGAATGGGTCCTTCAGGCAAGCTCATTTCAAATCAGTGAAATCTACGCAAACTCTCTATTTTCCATTCTTCTTTTTCACCACCACGGTATTCACAAGCCATTCTGGGAAGAAAATTTCCTTTATTGCCCAGGCCTCTTTTAACCTCTTGACCTCTTACCTAACAGCTTCGACATGTTCCTTAGCCGACCTCCTCGGCTTTTGCTTCTTAGGAGGGATTAATGGGTCCACATTAAGCTTGTGGACTGTGAACTCAGGGTTCACCCCAGGCACCTCATACAGGTTCCATGCAAATATGTCTATATTTTGAACAAGAAATAACAGTACCCCTGCCTTATCCTCATCCTTCATACTTACCCTTATTTGGAAATACCTATCATTATCTAGTAATATCTTTACTTTGATCAATTCCTCGGCACAGCTAGCCCCCATTCCTTCTTGGGGCTCCTATAATTGCTATAAAGGGACCTCCTCAGATGATTTCTTTTGTTTGATCTCCCGGTTAACTATAGCCATTAAGCATTATCTAGCCACTTACTGGCTTCCCCTCACTATAGCAATGCTTTGCTCAATGCGGAACTTGACCTTTACATGCAGGGTGGATAGGACTGCCCCCATCGCATGAATCCACAGCCTCCCTAAGATCGCCGTATATAGAGAAAACAAAGCAACCACTATAAATGTCACCGTTAATTCCTTACCTTCCATATTCACGAGAAGCGAGATCTGCCCTTCTAGAATCATCATCCGCCCATCAAACTTGACCAGGGGCATATTGTACTTTGAGAGATCTTCGTTCTTTAGTCCATGCACCTTGAACAGGTTGGGGTACATCACTTCAGCACCACTCCCCTGATTTATCAATACCCTCTTTACTATAAAACCATTTATCCGGGCTACCACCACCAAAGCGTCATCGTGCGGCTGAATCGTTCCTTCGAGATCGTCATCGTTGAAAGCAATAGGTTCTCGAGTGAACCTCAACTTCTTCTCAGAGGGCTGCACACTCGAGCAATCTCTTACCAACACCATGACTAGTACCATTCTCCTCTTAGTTACCGTTGTACCCTTCGAGGTTGTGTGGATGAACTCAATTACACCCAACAAGGGTAGGAGAAGGTTCCCCCTTTATCGAGTACCCTGCCCAATATCTTGATTTCCCGAATCCACCACAAACTCCTTCAAATACCTTGCATTCACCAAATGCCCTAAGTGATCTTTTAACACCCTGCATTGCTCGTTGGTATGCCCCTTATCCCTATGGTAAGTACAGTACAAGTTCTGGTTTCTTCTCGATGGGTCATCCCCCACCTTGTTTGGCCATCGGAAGTACGGCTCGTTCTTGATTCGATCTACGATCTTGTGCACCAGCTCCTTGAACGTTACATTCACTTCCCCCAAATGTGCTCCCGGTACTTAAATCCTCAACTCCTTACGAGGCTTTGATTGAAAACCGCCTTACCAAGGATGACTTATGGTTGGGGCTTTACCTTTGTCTTGCATCCGGTCATCCTTAAGCCGCTTATACTCCTCAATGCGCCTCATGAGCTGCCTCATGTCTTCGAGAGGCCTCCTAGTCAATGACTCTCATAGCTTAGAGTCTTTGGGCAATCCCTATCAGAAGGTACTTGCAACGATCTTCTCGTTGCCCCCACCGATCTCATTGTAGAGCTCCCAATACCGTCTAGTGTAGCTACGAAGGGTTTCCCCGACTCTCATTTTCATGGATAGCAACGCGTCAACCGGTTGTGGCACCCAGCTACAGGTCATAAACTGAACGCCAAATTCTTGGATCAGTTTGGCAAAACTATGAATTAAGCCTTTCCTTAATCCATTAAACCACCTCAAAGCAATGGGCTTGAGACTCGAAGGAAATACCTTGCACATTAGCGCATCATTGTGAGTGTGTAAAGATATCATCTGGATATAATGGCTTACGTGCTCTACCAAGTCCGTTTTCCCATCGTAGGAGTTGAATTGTGGGTGCGTATATCTACTCAGCATTAGGGCCCGTTCAATGTCCCTCGGGAATGGTGATCGAGTAGCTCTGCGTAATGCTCGGCTCATAGCATCCATGGTGGCATTCCGTGGTCGTCGCTTTTCTAGAGAAACTGAGTCCCTATCTACATACTCCCGTGAACGCGAATGGTCCTGGTGTCTATGGGAACCTAACTAATGGGACCCGACTTCATGGTGACCTTCCACACTAGCAGACTCATCCTCACGGTCGTCATGGTCTCTTCTACGTCGCTTACCTCTTTCTTGCAACTCCAAATCTCTTACCAACCTAAGCAAATGCTCAAGTTCCTCATCCCTCTTATTGAAGCGCTCATGCCCGAAAGCGCCCAATATTGTTCGGTGAGTTTGATACGACCCCTATCCAAGGCTGGATTGCTCTTCTTCCCACTCACGATCCCTATCTTCACGCCTTTTTTACCTGCCAAGTAGATCCCCAAGAAGATCCCCCAGAACCACTTTCAACATAACTCCCTGACCGTCCTTCGAACATTTCCCCTGCATGAATCTTGGTAGAACCACAACTATGTAGGAGATTCCCACAGACAGCACCAATTGTGTATACCCAATATATGGTTCTTGGGCTCAACCTTTACTTGGGCTCACAATCTATTTGTGGTGTGGGCTTTGGGTTTCCTACTATCGGTGGCCCTATGTGCTCGGTGACCCAAATGCACTCCTGTTTCCTTAAACCCTTCTCTTTACCTTACAGAGTCACTCCTTTTCTCTCTTGGTTTAGTCGCTCTTTTCTCCTTCATTTCTTCTCTAGAACTTCCCCCTTTATTTTAACCTCTATTCCTCATTCTCTTCTTCTATTTATAGGCTAAGGTAAGTGAAGGTGTTATGATTACTCCCTCTTACTAGTGCGAATAGGGGTCCAATTCCATCATTTGTAAGTGGATGTTCCGTTGGGAATGACGGTAGTGGCATCAGAATTGGTTCCCATCTCAAAAAGACTATTTGGCGGCGATATTCCCCAAGACAATGCTGAGCAGCCGAGGCATGGTACCACCGAGCAATTGTACTACCGTCCAAACTTGCAGTTGATCGAGAGAGGCCTGAGGTGGGTCTCAAAGTGCATCTGGGTCAAGATTACTATTCCAATGCATTAGGTCAGACATCGTGGCATGAGGCTAGGGCCCATGGCCTGGTGGGCCTAGGGCCCTATCTCGTACAAAGGGTTGGGGTTATGGGCCGTACTATGAGGTCAGGGCCCAAGGCCTAAGGGCTTGGGGACCCCGAACCGTACAATATATATATTTTTTCCAAAAAAGAAAGGGATGTTGGGAAATTCAAACCCCGGTTAATAGAATTAACAAGTTTTAAACCCAAGTTATTAATTAAATATATTATGAATAAAACTTGTTAAAACAAATAAACATCAATATCATGTCAAAATCATGCAATGGAAAAATACATAAGACAAGATATGATGACCCAGAAAAACCAATAAAACAAACTAGTTTCACAGTAAAAAACCTAGGGGGAAACCTTCCCGAAAAGCATTCCACTATAATAAAGAGAAGTTTCAGATCTAGTACAAAACATTTGTCCCTAGACTCTATAATCCCCATAGATGAACTTACAACAGAAACCTTCTACCGCTTCAGAACCTCTGAACTCTTCAATATATGAACGCCACCCTTTTTCACAGATCCCAGTACGTGACTAACCAATGATGCACAGCTCCCAGTACGTGACTAACTCACCAACTTGAAGAAGATGTTGGTTGCAAAGTTCTTCACTTCATCAACAATGAAGATCAAGAAGCACTCGGTTACAAAACCCTAAGGCGCAAAGACGCAGTAGCTTCTTTCAGAGAGAATAAGGCATTGGTCACCTTTTGCATTCATTCTCCTTGTATTCTCTTATGTGACGGCCTCTAAAATAAACCTTATATATGTCTAGGGTTGTGAGAAAAAAAAAAAAACCTACAAAAATACATAAGCATATGCTGAAAATTAGATCTGAAAAACTGATTTTCGTAATTCTCGATAGATACCTTGATGGATAGTATCTGTCGAGCCTCATTAAACCATGATAGATAGCTATCTGTCGAGCAGCTGTTGAGCTTTAATGAATTAGCACTTCTTCACTTGTTTCTTGGACAGATTTGCATGGCTTTAATACTAGACTTGAAACCTTGTTTCTTAAAATACTAAACTCATCATAGATCTATCCAATTACAAGTAAAATGCGTTTTGTCAAAGAATTAGCCAATTACACAAAATAGTTACATATGTTCCTAACATGTGAACCACATATGTCCTAACAAGGGACATTTACATTGCATGGCCCTTTTGGACTATCATCCCTTTAAAAAAAAAAATAATAAATAAAAGAAGAAGAAGAAGAAGAAGAAGAAGATTGTAGGTTCAAAATTGGACAACTTAAGGAGAGCAAGGCTTGTAGGCATCCTCATTTGCCCTAGAAGCAGAATCTTCTTATGTTTAGATTTAGTTTGTATTTGGAATTATGAATTCAAGATAGTGCATTTTTTGTGTGTGTGTGTGTGTGGATATTTTGCAAGATTAGCACTTAAATTTGGAATTAATGAGATTATTTATGATAACTCTATGCTTATTTAATTGAGTATTTTAAATACTTTGGTTTTATTTTTCCCTCAAAAAAATAGAATTAACTTGGCGAAATCCTTGTAGAAAATGTAATCATAATACATGCATATGATAAAGTAATTTTTTTAATTATTTATATTTATTTGTATAATTTTCTGTATAAATGTATTAAAATGCTCTTTTTGATTGTATAATTGTAATGGTGTAATATATTAGTAGCGAAAACCTGTAACCTTATGTCCATTTTGAGGAATTGGATGCTGGTAAAATCAGTTCTGCACAGTTTTGTTAGCTTAGTAAAGTATCTAACTACTAGATGAAAATGACAGGGAAGTTTAAAAAAAAAAAAAAAAAAAAAAAAAAAAAAAAAAAAAAAAAACTATAACACTTTTTTTTTTCTTTTTAAAGAAAGAAGTAAGGTAATGTGTGATTGTTAATTTTTTTTTTTCAAAAATAAAAGATTAGAAACTTGAAAGAATGTTTAAAAATAAGATAAAGATAAAGTCTTAATTTTCAGGACCTTTCTTCACGGAGAAGAGAAGGAAAAAAGCCTAGAATTTAGAAACTTTTTTAAAATTAGTAAATTACTTATTAAAACTGTTTTTGTTTTTTCATTTAAAATTATTTAACTAAAATATCACAATATTTTAGAGAGTATAAGAATTTGTGTGAGGATATTTAGTAAGCAAAATAATGAAATCCAAATAGGGAATCATGCTAATGGTAGTTGTGGGGCCGGGGAACTTATGATTTGGCCCACGCTCTATTAGGGCCCGGGGCCCATGCCGAGGGGGGTATTTGCCGAGGACGAATGGGGAAAGGCCGAAGTGTCGAGTGGAACGGCCGAGGATGACCCTGTCCTCGGCACTCTATGACTTCAAGGGAAAGAGCAACGTCTTGATGATGGCTGCCCCCAAAAAACCCCCTGAAGGAGATGCGAGTAGAATGGGACCCACGTGGGGGTACAGTGCGAAACTGATTCAGGGTAAATACGTCCTCTCCGCATTAAATGCACCCGCCAGCGTCCTGACCATGTTAATGAGAAAAGACGCCTGGACAGGGTGACTTCGACCATCGCAACTAACAGAAAGTAAGAAGGGACAGCTGATGGGACGGGTACAGAAGTAAGTACCTACCTGATCAACAAGTGGAGGGCTAAAATCAACCAAGAAGGGCTATATAATGTGAAGGTTAATGCACCAAAAAAAGGGCTAGGAAAAATAGCCAAAAACCAGAGCTTCCTAACCCGCCTCCAAGAGAAAGACTCCTAGAGCGAACACGATTTAATTATGTATAAACACCACGGAAAACCACTGTCTTGTGACCAAGGCCTAGCCTTTCAAACCCACGCTCTATAAATGATATTGTTTGGGCCTATTTACGTGCGAACCCAACATTATTATGGGTCGTTACAAATTGTGTTCTTATAGTAGTATAATATATAGATATATAAAATAAGAAACTATTACATATTTTAGAAATATATGGTTTGAAAAATGTGTAAACTAATATTATGTGTAATTTGAACATATTCTCAAAAAATGGTACAATTTGAACAGTCAAATGTGTAATTATGAATGTTTTTAGTTGTATTCATGCATATACACGGAGTTATACACTAATTATTATAAAAACTTCAACCCCTTTTTCAATGTAACGATTGAATGTATAATGGCAACAAGTTACAACCCCCAGTATTTAGTATTGTCATGTACGATTAAGATGCGTTTAGTAACCTGTGCATTTATGTGTATGCATTTATGCAACAGCCAAAAAAAAACAAAAAATTGCAATTGTATTATGGTATAAAATATACTTTCCCGACCTCACTCCTTACCAATCTAAACAAAAAATTAAAACAAGCTGTAGAAAAGGCAGACTAAATTCCATCGGCTTAAGAGCATATAGACGTTACAAAGAGACACAAGTAAGGTGATCATGAATTTTTTTTTTTTTTTTTTACTTATTGTTATTATTTGCTTTTTCTGAATTTGCTTGAGACGAAGGGTCCTTGTGTTTGTTGTTTCAATTCTGCTCTTGTGAAGTTGTTTAGCTTATCTGGAGTCCTTTATGGAAGGGGCTGTTAGCCTTGGCATAGATTGGGATTCGTTTGTACATGTGGGATTTGTGTTTGCATGTAAATTTATTATATATATATATGTTAAAAAAATCATCTTGAATATTAAAAAAATAAACTAATAACAATCCTTAATGAAAGTTGGCTTCTTCCCTAAAGAGAGGATCTACTTATTGTTTCATGGGGTATGAAACCACATAATCCTAATCAAAATTTAGGAATCAATTAATTATCATTCCAATTTTTTTTTTTTTTTTTATAGTAATTATTAACTGGAATCCAATAGTGAGATGTTTCAAATTATGAGTTTATATTTTACGAATTTGACCCCCTTAATTGAAAACCTATAAGTGAGTAGGTAGAGGATATTTTGAGATTTCTAGTACTTGGAGTTCATGGATTAAATGACTTCAAAGCCAGCTTAAATTGTGACTTTTATTTTACGAATTTGACTCCCCCAATTGAAATCCTATAAACGAGTTGGGAGGGGATGTATTGGGATAGAGTTCACAGCTTAAATGGCTTGGAAGCCAGCTTATAAGCCTCCTCTTAAATAGTAGTATAGAATAGATAATAAAAGAAAAAAGTTATTATCATACATATGCACAAATAGTTGTAATTATACTAATTGAAATTAATAGTTAGGATTACTGATACTCGAAAATCGTAGTTATAATAATTTGGTTAAGACTCCCTCACTAATTATTAATATAGTTTCGATTATTTACATATAATTTTTAATTAAGCTATCGAATAATACTAATTTTATGCCAAATTACTTAAAATTATCAAGCCCTTCTCCAGGATGGAAAAAAGAACGGTTGGGTCAGTTTTGATCTTTTGCTTCATGATCGGGATGCTGGTGGGAGAATCTACAGCACAAACAAATTGGACTTATTCTGAGTGCTACGATAAGTGTACTAAGATTTGCTCATATACTACACATGGTAATTATCGCGGCGTGATTGGATGCATGAGGTGTGCTGGAATTTGCCGCAGGCGGGTTTATGGCGAAGTTTGTCTTTTTAAACGGTGCTGGAAAGTGAAGAAATCAGGATGCAAATGGTTTTTTTTTTGTTCTTAGTGCTAATAATAACTGAGAATACTGGTAGAGACCATGCTGGCAATAAAAACTAGTCACTGCCTATGAAGAGTTATGATATATATATATATATTAATAAAAGTGAAAAAAAATAAATGAGTCATGAAAATAATTCAACACGTCCTAAATCTACCCAATTACAAGTAAAGTGCGTTTTGTCAAAAGATTAGCCTAACATAAAATAGTAACATATGTTCCTAACAAGTGAATCACATATGTCCTAACAATCTCCCCCTTTGGCAATTCGTAACAAAACCACAACAAACAAATGAGATATGAGAGAAGTCATAAATCACTCAACTAATATTCACTTGTTGAATACAATAAAATCTATCCAAACACAAACTCTTGAAAAACTTTACAAGAAGAGAGTTTATGGAAAGAAAACTTTGACAACCTGTATTTCTGAAACATTTTAAATAAAACTCATCAAGGCATCTTTATGTGAAACAAAAATAATAGATTGCATACAAGTCATAAGAATCATGTGTATAAAGAAAGAAAAGAAACAACACATGTAAGGATGGGTGAAAGAAAAGCATACATCAATATAAAAGAAATATAAGTATAATGTATGTCAAAACGGTCACAAGACCAATATACAAGATGTGATGTATCTCAAATAGAAAGAAAAGAAAAAAAATACATCAAAGCCTCACTACATCCCTCAATGTGCACACTCCCCCTAACAAAAATCTCTTATACTAACTCTCCCCCTAACTATGACTACTCTTATAACCAAAATTACTCCCCATTTTTGTCACGAGTGACAAAGGGTTAGAGTGTCAAGAAGACATCTCGTCATCGCTGGGTGAGCTAGCATTGCCATCATCCTCATCATCGGAAGCAGTAGCATCATCAACATCATCAGCACTGCTAGAGCCATCACTCTCATTTGCAGAGGCCACAGGAGTGGAAGGCACGATGTAACCATCCATCTCAGCCTAGTGTCGAGCAATATGTCCAACACAAGTGTTCACTTGACACAACTCATCACTGAGAGTGTCAAGGCGAGCATCCATGCGCTGAAGCTACGTCATGATGTCCTCGAGTGTTACATGGCCCATAAAAGAGGAGGGACCGGATGTGGATGAAACAGAAGGAGTGGGAGGAGCTGGCGTACCGGACCGCCTCGAACGAAACTATGCCTCACTTCGTTTAACGATAGCGGCGTCAATGGCACACATCACATGAAGGTGGTCGGAAGTAGGAAAGGGAATAGAAAAATGGCGTATGATCCTCGTGATAGCGGAAGGAAAGATGAGCTTATCATGGGATGCAGTATCCTTATAGACATCTATGATGGAAAGAATGAAATGTAAGGGAAAATCTATAGTGAGATGCTCTAACAAGGAAAGCAAAAAATCAAGCACGAGACTCGATAATAGAGTTATAATCAATGTTGTCAATTCCGTACCGTACCAGCCGGTACGGCCGGAATATACCGTACCGGCCAGTAATCCGGTACGCTCGACCCCCTATTTCGTACCGGAAAAAATACCGGCCGTACCAACCTCGTACCGGCTGTACCGGCCAATTTCGGGCAATACCGGCCGGTACCAGGCGTACCGGCCAGTACATAAAAAAGTTTTTATTTTTATTTTTTATTATTATTTTTTTTTAAGTTTTGTAATTTTTGAATTTTTGTTAGGAAAGAATGGTAACTTATTTGCATTAACTTATTAGTATTATTTGTTTTCTTAGTATACAATGGTAACTTTTAAGCTTTCTATTTTATTTTTTTATTTTTTTTCCCTTTTAATTGATACTAAAGTTTAAAATCATTAATAATTAGTTCTGAATTGAGGAAATGTTTTATGGTAAACTTTTATATTTATTATAATATATATATATACACATACAAACACACACACACACACACACACACACACATATATATATATATATATATATTTATTTATTTATAAATATAAAAAATAGCGGTAAACCTGAAACGGTACATCGGTATTGACCGGTATCCGAAATATATCGTACCGGTGGCCAAACCGGTACGGCCTCCGGTACGGTATTGACATCCTTGGTTATAATGAGAAAGAGGATGTAAAACAAAAGTCATAACCATATTCATGAATCTAGGACCTTTAGCAAAGGTCAAACATGGAGTAAACTGACGATCGCCCCAATTAGCGGGACGCTCACAAAAAGCAGATATCATCTCGTCTTTGGACACAGTCCTCAGACACTCACAACCAGGGTAGTCAGGAAAATCCACCCTCGGGACACGGAGCACATCGGAGACAATCTTCAGTGTGACAACAATACCTCGAATGCGAGTAATGAAATAAGGTACTGAATAATCAAATCCATGCATGTTGGAGTAAAACTCCTGGATCAGTATGGATGGACAAGTGACTAGGACATCACACAATGACTCCCAACCCCAACTGTGAATGACAGTGGGTAGGTCAATGTTAGAAAAGTCCGACAAAATGACTTGGCGTTCCGAATAAACGCCTCATCTAGAAAAGTTCTTCGAGAAGTCCTTTCGAGCTTGCTCATCATGGAACTGAACAAAAAAGGGGGTGGGATCAGAAGAAGAAGATGTCCTAGAACGAAGAGGGTTCTGGGACGGAGTAGACTTACATTTCGGTGCCATGATGCACTAACGTAAACTAGAGAGTGAGGAGGGAAGAAAGAAACACTTAGAAAAGTCCCAAAGCAATTCAAATATACAAAAATATATTGAATGTAAAGGATGTATGCATGACAATGCATGAGCATGTGATGTGCAATAGTAATATCATCATGGGCTCAGCCCAATCCAAACATACCAACACACAAACAGTTTAACATATATAACATACATCTAAATGCATGAAAATATAGTGATAATGCGGGATGCAATGCATGAAGAGATTAAAGCATTTTCACAAAAACCAACCCAAAAATTTCACAATAACTTCATCAATTTTGAAAAACCCTAAAAAATTTTCAAAAACCCAAAAACTTAGGTTAAAAATCATGAAATGCATGAATATAAGAGATTTAGATACTTACCAAGTGAAGAAGAACTTGATGAAGGCCGAAAATCTCTTTGAGATGAAGTTTAGAGTGTGAGAGAGAAGTTTGGAAGGTGAAAAGGCACGGACAGATCGAGAGAGATCGAGAAAATGAAGATCAGATCGCGCTGAACAAATATATAGGTGTTCAGTAATTCTCGACAAATAGCGGTGTCAAGAGATGTAGAGATTTAAACACTTCGATAGATGCGGCTATTGAGAGGTGTCCAAAAGTGTCCATAGCAAAACAAGCCCAATGGATCGAGAAGGTATCGAGAAGCTATCAAGGGGGTAGGAACTTTCTCAATTGATCCACCTAGCTATTGAGAGGTATCGAGATTGCGATAAAAAACAACTGAAGAGCTCGATAGATAAGATAGGTATCGAGAGGTGTCAAGGAGGTGTCGAGATTGCTTAAAAGTAGTTTTTCAAGAAGAGAAAAACATAGATATGAATGCAATCAAGCATGCAACTCAACCAATGATCCAAACAGCATTCTAAACACTCAAAATCATCTCTCAACCAAAAAAAATTTAGCACATAGATCCTAAAAATACACATACACACTAAACAAGTCTAACCAATTTTATATTTCAAAAACAAGTCAAGACAGTTTAGTGAGCATACATTAACACATGTAAACCTTGTGATGGCCAAATCACATTGTACCTACACGTATCAAGAGTAGCAAAGAATATTGCGTGTTGTGTATGAAAGATATCGCAAGATTGCATAAGTGTATACATGTTATGACGATTTGAGATATGAGAAAATCACTTTAACTCACACACAATCATAATTGTTTGATGGAGACTATCACCTTCGAGGTACATCTTATAACTCCCACCTCTCCTAGAATACACGCTTGTAATCATATATAAATCATTTTGATCTTTTTGCTTTTTATTTTTCTTTGCATATTTTTCTTTTAATAAGCATATCATGCATGGGCATATAAGAGATAGAAAAGAATTACCCAATGATGTTAAGCATTTTGACATTCCATTTTTGCTATGTCGAAGCATACAAATGTCATTTCATGATTGACGGGCAACAGTGGTAAGATGGTTATTTACGTCTTTCTCTTAGGATTTTCTAGTCCTTCCTGTCAAAAAGAGTAATACTTGTGTTAAGTACAAGAGATTACTTGATCTTACTCATTACAAACAAGAGCCACAAAGCTCACTTGTTTAGTTGTGCATAGAGATGTTCATTTAAGCTACAAAAGATACAAAATTTAGAAAACTTTGTTTCATTGGTCATCCAATGTACACAAAACACATATTGTTTTTGTATTTTTCTGATTTTTCAATTTTTTTTATATGAAAAACAAAATAAAAAAAACTAAAAACAAACAAAAACATGTTAAACAAAGAAAAGCATAAAAACTAGATGCAAATGCATGAGGAGGAAAAAGGAGAGAATGAGATCAATCGATGGAGATGACACCAATGTTTTGGTGAAGGAATTCAAACCGTTTGCTATCAAGAAGTTTGGTAAACAAATCAGCCTTCTAATCATCAGTGTGAATAAACTCAAGAGTAAGAGTACCATCTTCAACACGCTCCCTAATAAAGTGATGTCGAATCTCTATGTGTTTAGTTCGAGAATGCTGAACCAGATTCTTAGAGATGTTAATAGCACTGGTATTGTCACAGTAGATGGTAAGATGTTCTTGACAAATACCATAATTATGGAGTTTTTACATCCATAGAAGTTGGGTGCAACAGCTACCAGCAGCGATGTACTCAACTTCTGTAGTGGGTAAAGAGATGGAATTCTACTTTTTGCTCATCCAGGAGACAAGATTATTACCCACATAAAAAAAAAAAAAAAAAAAAAAAAAAAAAAAAAAAACCTCCTGATGTACTCTTTCTATCATCAGCATTCCTAGCCCAATCAGCGTCAGAATACCCAGTTAAGACATCATTTATGTCCTTACTATATCACACACCAAAGTCGATAGTGGTTTTGACATAATTTATGATTCTTTTTAAAGCAGTCATATGAGATTCTTTGGGATTAACCTAATATCTAGCGCACACACCCACACTGTAACTAATGTCAGGTCTACTAGTAGTAAGGTAAAAAAGACTATCTATCATGCTTCTATAGAGAGATGGATCAACACTTTTTCCTAACAAGTCAACAGTGAGTTTAACATTTGGCCTCATAAGAGTTCTAACAGAATTAGCAGATTCCAAACCAAATATTTTCACAAAGTTATTAGCATATTTAAACTGAGATAGGAATATACCTTAATCTTGTTGACGAATCTGCAATCCAAGGAAGTGAGTTAGCTCTCCAATCATGCTCATCTCGAACTCGGCCTATATGAGTTTTGAGAAGCTATGAACAAGTTCATCCTTCATAGACCCAAAGATGATATCATCAACATAGACTTGAGCCACGATCAACTCGCCATCTTCCCTTTTGATGAAGAGAGTCCGATCAGTATTTCCTCTTATGAACCCATATGACACCAAGTATTGTGTGAGCCTATCATACCAAGCTCTGGGGGCTTGTTTCAACCCATAAAGTGCCTTCTTGAGGTACAACACATGATCTGGGAAGTGTGGATCAATGAATCCTTTTGGTTGAGCCACATAGACATCTTCTTTAAGTAGCCCATTCAAGAAATAAGTCTTTACATCCATCTAGTAAAGCTTGAATTTTAGATGACAAGCTAGGGCTAGGAGAATTCTAATGGACTCCATACGGGCAATTGGGGCAAATGTTTCATCATAGTCTACTCTTTCCATTTGTGAGTATCCTTGAGCTACAAGACGAGCCTTGTTGCGGATCACATTGCCCTCCTCATCAGTCTTATTGTAGAATATCCATTTTGTGCCGATGATATGCTCACCCTCCGGTCTAGGTACTAGAGTCCAAACATCATTCCTCTGAAACTAAAGCAGTTCATCATGCATTGCTTCAACCCAACTTTCATCCTGAAGAGCTTCCTCAACTTTAGTGGGTTTAACTTGTGACAAATAATAAGAATAAGACACAAAGTTAGCAACACATTTATCAACTGTATGCTTCCTTAATGTGAGTTCATTCAGGTTTCCCACAATAACTTCAAGATGATGATTTAATTTAATCCTAGAAGAAGGTCCTTTCTCTTCATGGGATTCAAGATCTAGTGAAGTGGATACATTTGCAGAATCTTCCATAACACTAGGAGTACCAGGAGTACTTGGAGATGCAGGCTCTTGTTCAACAATTTTTGGAACTTCCTTTGGCTCAGAGGAAGAATTTCTTTGGGGAATTCCTTGCTAACTTTCTTAGAACCAAAATCTGAAGATTCATCAATAACAGCATTCACTGTTTCCATTACCTTCATGGTTCTTTTGTTATATACCGAATAAGCCTTGCTTGTAGAGGAGTATCCTAGAAATATTCCTTCATTACTTCGAGAGTCAAATTTTCCCACACTCTCTCTATCCTTGAGAATAAAACAAGTACTTCCAAAGATTATGAAATACTTCACATTTGGCTTTCTTCCTTTCCATAACTCATATGGAGTCTTCTTAGTGTCAGGTCTAAAGTACACCCTATTAACCGTATGACATGTAGTGTTAACGGCTTCTCCTCACAAGTTTCTAACCACATCCTTATTATGCAACATGGCTCTAGCCATCTCTTGAATAACTCTGTTCTTTCTTTCTACTACACTATTCTACTGAGGAGTAATAGGAGCAGAGAATTCTTGAGATATACCTGATCTTGTGCAAAAGGACTCCATATATGAGTTCTCGAATTCTTTATCATGATCACTTCAAATTCGATCAATCTTCAGGCTTTTTTCATTTTGCAATCTTGTACACAAGGCTTCAATGTGCTCAGGAGCATCTGACTTGGAACGTAGAAGGATAACCCAGGTGTACCTAGTGAAGTCGTCTACCACAACCATGATGTATCTCTTACCACCAAGAAACTCGGTTCTAGTTGGACCCATAAGATCCAGATGTAGAAGCTCCAATGGTCTAGATGTAACAGATATCTGAGTGCTCGGATGCTTAGCTTTCGTTTGTTTCCCAAGCTGACATGGTCCACACATTACACACCACATTGCTTATTCTACTAAGCTTTGGTATCCCCAAGACTGATTCATGCTTAGATACAATAAAGAGATGTTTGTAACTATCATGTCCCATCTGTTCGTGCCATAGATCTTCATTTGGTAAATGAATGCTATTACACACAATATCAGCATTAGGAACCAATCCATAACAATTGTCTAAAGTGCAAACACCAAAAGTGACATTCCACCTTTCTTAGACTCAAATACCTTGAAGAGAGATTGGTCTCCAATCATGTGTCTTGAGCAACTGCTGTCAAGGTACCACAAACATGTGTCCATAACCTTAAAAGCTGACTTCATCATAAAACACACTTCATGCTTAGATGACAGATTAGTGGGAATGGTGCTTTCTCTCATCTGCCTTTTACAAGCTAAACCTTTAATTTTCACTCTTCTCAGACAAACTCCTTTGCACATTTTCATTCTGAGACAATCTAGTTTCTTCTTGGTCAACCTGAGATCTTTTCCAATAGTCATCATAATAGAATTCAAATAACTTTTAGACTTGTATTTTCTGATACACTTAAACAAGCAGAGATTAAAAAAACAAGATGTATTTGAAAACAAAGATCTCTTCAAGCTGGTTGCAGTCATGACAACAGGGGTCAATGGATCACACAGTATAGATTAACCCTAATCAGAGTGTGCCTGCTCTGATACCACTTAATAAGCCAAAAACGAATTGACCCCTTGTGATGAATTAATTGATTAATTAGCCAAGATTATTAATTAATCAAATTAACATACAAACATGTGGTAGCACAAACAAATCACCAATAAACTAAAGTATGCAGTGGAAAATAAATTGACACGGTGATTTGTTTACGAATGGGGAAAACCTACACGGCAAAAACTCCACCGGGTGATTTTAAGCTCACCACTCCCAAGAATCCACTATTATCAAAACAAGCAGTTACAAGTAAAGGAATCCCAGTACCTTATACCAACCTATAGTTGAACCCTTACCCTAATACCCAATTGAACTTGTTCTGTAGTGACAATCTCTCCTTGTAATGCACGGCTCCCAGTACGTGACTAACCAATTGCGCGGATCCCAGTACGCGACTTCGATCACCAACTAGAGAAGGTTGTTGGCTACAAAGTTCTTAAGTTCATCACACGATGAAGATCAAGAAGCTCCTTGGTTACAAAACCCTATGGTGCATAAACACAGCAACTTCTTTACAAGAAAGATGAGCTAGGGCAAATTCTGTCTCTGGTCACAATTTGCTTGAACAAACTTTGCTCAACACTTGTGCAAATTGTGTCACCTTTGACGGCCCTTAAAATAATCATTTTATATGTCTAGGGTTGTGAGAAAAGAAAACCCAAACATACAATCACGGATTGGAGTCAAAACAGAACTGAAACTTTGTTTTTCATAAACCTCGACAGATGCCTATCTGTCGAGATGCTGTCAAGCCACGAGATAGAACAGCTCTTCAAGGCTCGATAGATGGCTAGCTGTCTAGCTTTAATGACAGGAACTTTTCAAACTTGAATCTTAGATAGACTTGCATGGCTTTAACACTTGAACTTGAAACAAGGTTTCTTGAAGTATTAAACACATCTTGGATCTACCCAATTACAAGTAAAGTGTGTTTTGTCAAAGGATTAGCCAATTACATAAAATAGTGACATATGTTCCTAACAAGTGAATCACATATGTCCTAACAAAACATTTCTCAAATTTTAATTATTGAAAGTTAAATTGGCTCTAATATAAGATGAAACATGTAATATTATGAAGTAATATTAAAAATGAGATAAATACAAATATTATGAAGTAATATATTACAATAATCATAATGTGCTCTTACATTTGGTTTAATAAGTATTACAAAAGAACTAGTAAATACAATAAATATACAATTGTGCTTACATCTTCAAGCTTTATCCAATACTTTTCAAGAATGTATTTCCTCCCTTTCTTAGGCTCTTGTATTTTCTCAACTTCTTCAAGCTACTTTAATTTTTTGCCAAATTAGTATCAAGTATAACACCAAATTATACCAATTCATCAAAGATTTACTATGTAAAGCCAAACACTCTTAATGTCAATAAATTTCATAATAACCCTACCCCAACTATTGAATTATTAAAAAAGTTGAATATTTCTATAATCTTCATGAAAATAAGTATTCCATTGGCTTTCATCATGAAATTTAGAAATAAATAACAAAATATATTATTCACACACAAAAAAATTCAATATATCCAAGTTATAAATAAAATACCAGTACGAATTGTGCTAAGGTGGAAAATGGTTCTATCTTTTGCCATATATAAATACAACATGACCTGAGACCTCAAAAGCTTATGTGAAACATGTTTAAATTGTAATATATGGTTTATTCAAACAATAAGAATCCAAAAGCCAAAAATCTAGATATTTATGGCATTTGTTTCAAGTTTATGCCAAACCAAAACTAAAGGCATGCCTGAGTGCAGTTCACAAAGGCTTTGTGGCTTGGTAGTGTTGTCAAAATTTGTGCAGTCTTCCAATCAAAAAAACAATCCAAAAGGGAAAAAAAAATCAAAATCTGTGTGGTCTTCCAAACTAAAAAACAACCCTAAATAAATAAAGATGCAGATGATATGTAAAAAGATGGGTATTTAATAATGAAAATTAAAAGGGTGTGAGTTAAAAGGGAAAAAACCTTGGGGGAGAATATAGTGACAGAGCAACCCTGCAAAACTATAGAGAAATAAACCAAAAAAAAAAAATAGTCACAGTCACATGTTCATACTAAACAAAGGATAGACTTGAGATGTTGTAGTTCATGATGTTATGGTTGGAATGACAAAGACAACAAACAGACGGTTAAAGCAAGAACTAGGTCTTTTAAAGGGAAGGGAAAGGTCTAGAAACCATAAAAGGTGTAGGTTCTAGGGCTTAGAAAGAAGAAAATTGAGGAATAAAATCTCACATTGGGTTAAATATCCTACCTTTATTTTTTAGAAATGACAAAAACTAAATTAAACTAAATAGTTTTTTTATTATTATTATTAATCAAAAGTGATAGAATTTTATTGAAAATATTCCAAGTGTATAGGTTCCTTAACTCCTTGGCATGATTAGCCAAAGCATTGTCTAACTTATTACACTATTTAGAAACTGTCCTATAATATACATTTTCTGCATAATACACAAAAGCATGAATATGTTCTAAGACATCTAAAATCTCCTTAAAGCATGGTTCCTACAAGTGAATTAATGCCAGCAAATGTGATGCTCTCAACAGAGCTGTAGCAGCCATTTGCAATGGGTCTTGGCAAGGAATTAATTCACTATGGGCTATATAGGAGAACCACAACTATCTCTAACAATATTGATTAAACCTACAAAATTTTTGGCTTCTGAAAAAGGTTAATGCCATTTTCATTTTGAATAATAGTACTAACTTTATAGTTTTATTATTTATGTCCTATATGCATAGATTTCTAAAAATATGGTAGAAGAGAAAATTGAAAATTGAAATGGGATGGTGAAGCTAATTTAACAATCCCAACTCCTATAAGCTTTTATCAAGATCCATGACAATTTCAATTCCTAATATCCAAAACAATTTCAATAACACCCAAAGCATATCCCAAAAATATACAAATCAAAGAGAAGAAACAAATTGATAGGAAACAAACACTTATAAAGGGACCAAGGATCTTGTTCTGTTAATGCCATCCCTACTAAAACTCTCATTGCCTACAGTTGCTCAATGGTGATCTTGCCTACTATATTTGCCATTTATTTTTAAAAAGTCACAAATTCTGGACAACAAATAAAAGTAGAAAACTTCTAAAAAATTCATTCAAGCATTGCACAATGTAGGGATGTGTGATTAAATAATGCATATATATATTTGTATGTTTCAAGAAGTTACAAGGGTACCAAAAAAAAGTAAAAAATAGTGATGCCAATATCACATTACACAACTTATTATTGCTAGAACTACCAATATAGCAAAACAGAACTCTATTGCTCATAGTTTGGCTAGCCACGCTATTAATATTCCAAACTTTTAGTGTGGATGGAGGATGTTCCACCACAAATTTTTTCTGTATTTCAGGCTGATTTAGCTAATCTTTTTTAATAATAATATTCAACTTCTTTCTCAAAAAAAAGGAAGAAAAAAAATGTGACACTAAATATGAAAACAAACATAACAAATACAGCAATTTAGTTATGTGGTTATGCCCCCAACAACATAGGTTTTTGTTTTTACCTCAACGGGTTGCCTGAGGTTGATCTTTTGTGTAGGTTGTTTATGCCTGAAATCACTCACAATATTAAAAGACCACATAAAAACCCAAAACCCAAAATCCAATTTGCATTTAATTTTGGCAAGAAAATTTTGTGGGATATAAATTTAACTAAAGCAACAACTAAACCACAAACCCAAAAATTAATCATTCATATTCCAGATCCCATCAAGTTTCCTATCATGGGCTAACCACAATTCAAAGAACACCAACTAAGAAGCCCTGAGAACACCAACTAAGAAGCCCTGCAACCATAAATTTATTGACGCAACTTTGATAAGTATAGTTTACAGCTTTTGTTATGTTGGAGAATGAATAGAGCATCAAGCATAATTATAATCGACTGATCAACAATTTTATCAACACGAATTAAGTTTGACTCCATGACATCTAAATTGTAATCAAATAGCACTAAGAAAATAATTGGTCTAAGTCTCAAAAAACTTACTAAATTTGAGAAAATATTATATAATAAAGAATTGAATACAAAACATTACCTTATGCAACATTAGCGATAGAAGCAAATTGAGAGTGGTGATGGATTTGGCTGAGATTAGAGAGAGAGGATAGGGTCTGAGTTTGAGCCCTGAGAAAATAAAAGAGAAACAAATGAAACAAATGAAACAAATCAGAGAGAGATCATAGGCACTGGTTAGCTACATCCTGTGATACTGAGGTGAAATTTCAAACATGATACAATATCTCTTTTACGCATTTTGTCATACAGATGCATGCCTGAGCATATAGGGTTCGATAATTCAAATAAATTACTAACTATAAGAGATATTATGAGGTAAAAAAACAATTTAACATATGGTAATCAAAATTTAACATACCTCCACTTTTTGAAATTCCGATAGAAGGTTTATCAATGCAAGAATTAGCTTCGGTTAGGTTTTGAATTATTGAAATCGTACTGTATTTTAAATACAGCCCACAGGATTTTCTTGTATTCAGCTTTGGACATGTAAATTCGTAACAAACAATGCTATGAAACCAATTAATGTTGTACCTAGAAGGAGTAAATATCTAGGAAAGCAAGCGTACCTAGGCTTAGGGGAAGGAACAAACATAATATATGAGAATCCAAAATATATGAGAATAAAAAATAAGCAACTGAAAATTGAACTGTAAAGAGCCAAAGGTCAACGTGAAACAAATATATAAGCCAAAGATGGTAAATTTGTTAAATAATTTAAACTGAGGAATTTAAAAAAAAAAAATTCAAAGAAAAACAACCATCGGTACCCTACCTAAAATAACCCTAATTAAAAAAAGCAAAGGCTTTACAAATCAATGTCAAGCATCAAAACCAATTAGACCACAATACCAAAACCTAAATCATATTTCCAAATTTATATTAAAATATATATATTTCCTCTATTTTCATCATTAAGTAGTTTGCCTTTCCTCTGTTTGGTTTCAATTGAAAAACTTAAAATCAGAGAAAAGAGAAAAAAGAAAGCAAGTGTACCTAGGCATTGGGTATGGATTTTGATTTTCAATTGAAAATAATAACAGGTAGAGAATGAGTTCATAATACAGAAAGGAAAACCAAAAGATGCAATGGCACCAATCCGTGGTGGCGGCAATCTATGGTGGCGGCAGTGGGAGAATCTAAGTTTTGGGTTTTGATTTTGGGGAAGGAAATGGTGAGTTTTAGGTTTAGGGGGTGATGCTAGCACGTAAGAAGAGAAGAGAGATTTTGAAGAAGTATTGGAGTATCGGTTTTAGGTTTTGAAGAAGTATCGGTTTTGTAATGAGTATTTGGTGGGGGAAATAATGAGATTTAATTTTTATTTTTAATAATGCTGATGTGAGTAAATGGGTTGGGAAAAAAAATCAAACATATAAATCAAATTTAAAAAAAATTAAATGCTAATGTGGAAAATTGTGGGAGCTTCAAAGGTTTCGGTTTAAATTGAGGAATTTTAAACAATCAAAGAAAAACAACCTTCGGTACCCTGCCTAAAATAACCCTAATTAAAAAAAAAAAAAAAAAAAAAAAAAAAGAAAAAAGCAAAGGCTTTACAAATCAATGTCAAGCATCAAAACCAATCAGACCATAATACCAAAACCTAAATCATATTTCCATATTAAAATATATATATATAAATATATATATTTCCTCTATTTTCATCATTAAGTAGGCTACCTTTCCTCTGTTTGGTTTCAATTGAAAAACTTAAAATTAGAGAAAAAAGAAAGAGGAAAGCAAGCGTACCTAGGCATTGGGTATGGATTTTGATTTTCAATTGAAAATAATAATAGGTAGAGAATGGGTTGCATAATACAGAGAGGAAAACCAAAAGATGCAGTGGCGGTGATCAATGGGCGGCAATCTGTGGAGGCGGCGGTGGGAGAATCTAAGTTTTGGGTGAATCTGAGTTTTGAGTTTTGATTTTGGGGGAAGGAAAGTGTGAGTTTTAGGTTTAGGGGAAGGTGATGCTAGCGTGTGAGAAGAGAAGAGAGATTTTGAAGAAGTATCGGAGTATTGGATTTAGGTTTAGATTTTGAAGAAGTATCGGTTTTTTAATGTGTATTTGGTGGAGAAAATAATGAGATTTAATTTTTAATAATGTTGACATGAGTAAATGGTCTGGAAAAAAAAAATCAAAACATATAAATCAAATTAAAAAAAAAATTAAATTAAATACTGATGTAGAAAATTGTGGGAGTTTTAAAGGTTTTGGTTATATATATATATAAGACTCGTTTGATAATGTCATTTTAGTAACGTTGTTTGTATTTTTTGGAAATATGTGTATGTGACAAAATGTATGAAAATACATGTAATGTTGTTTAAATATTGAAATCTATAGTTCAAAATATACTATTACTACCAAACAGCCCCATAATTACTAGTTGTTGCATGTGTCTTTGATATAAACTGAAAATGAAATGCTGATTTTCCAAAAGAAATACTAATTTTCTTTCTAAAAAAAATAAATAATTTTCAAATATTTTTTGGTGAATAACAAATTTGTGTTCTTTTTTTCACACCCTTCTTCTTTGTGCTTTCAAAATACCGTTAAAACTCTGTTTCCTTTTAAAATTTCTTTTGGATAGTAATGAAAATTGTAAAGTTGTGATTTACGAATATGTATTCTGTTGGCTTTTATTCCGTGCCAAATTTGATTGTAATTTTATTCAATCTTTTGTAACCTGTATTTATTGTGGGATTTGATTGTAAGAGTTATGTGATAGAGAGAGAGAGAGAGTATGAAGACTCAAGCAATTGAAGCCAGAAGATTTCTCACAGGTATCTCGCAACTAAGCATCCCGCGAAGTGAAGAATATGTCTTGCACATGACTGGAATACGAAAAGTCAGTACAGATGGAGACATCTATGTTTTGCAAGTATCTCGCGGGTAAGGCCTTCCTGCGAGACACCCACGAAACATTCTGTTCTACCAGATTGTACTATCTAATACACACTTTCTGTACCCAGACTATATATACCTACATTACACACAAATGTTTGGGAGTGCTTCTGAGAGAAAACCCTAGTCAAACAACTTGAGAGTTAGAGATTGTTATACTCATTTATCTCTACACATAAGCTTGTGGATTTCCTCAACTCCTACCTCTCCATCTCCATACCATTGAGGGGCTGATAGTCCAAACACTTACCACACCCTTTCAGAGTGTCAAATGAGGTTTTGGTACTGTTGGGAAGCATTGGAAGAAGCCAAGGATGGTAGCTGCAACATGGAGCTTGTTGCGGGATCCGGAGAGCTAGATAAGACACGGTTCCGAGAAGCCTAGTTGGAGTAGGAGCTTGGAGGGCTTAGGTACAGTGGGTAGATTAGGCTTGGAGGGTCTTTTGCTAACCCATGTATCCCAACTGATTGTCTAGTGGATCGATTACCGCTTGGAAGGCGGCGGAGAGGTTTTTCGCCGAGTTATTCAGTTTCCTCTTCGATAACACATCGGCGTGTTATCTGTGTTTGCCTTCTTTTTCCCTACTCTTTTGCATTTTATTTTACAGATGCGATTATATGAATATGTGTTAGAGAAGAGAGATTTTGAAGAAGTATCAGAGTATTGGTTTTAGGTTTAGATTTGGAAGAAGTATCGGTCTTTTAATGTGTATTTGGTGGAGGAAATAATGAGATTTAATTTTTAATAATGTTCACGTGAGTAAATGGGCTGGAAAAAAATCAAAACATATAAATCAAATTAAAAAAAATTAAATTAAATGCTGATGTGGAAAATTGTGGGAGCTTTAAAGGTTTCAGTTATATATATATATATAAGACCCATTTGATAATGTTATTTTAGTAACGTTATTTATATTTTTTGGAAATATGTGTGTGTGAAAAAGTGTATGAAATACGTGTAATGTTGTTTAAAAACTGAAATCTATATTTCAAAATATACTATCACTACCAAATAGCCCCATAATTACTAGCCATTGCACATGTTTTTTTATATAAACCGAAAATGAAATGCTGATTTTCCAAAAAAAAAAAAACATACTAATTTTCTTTCTAAAAAAAAAAATACTAATTTTCAAATATTTTTTGGTGAATAACAAATTTGTGTTCTTTTTTTCACACCCTTCTTCTTTGTGCTTTCAAAATACCATCAAAACTCTATTTGCTTTTAAAATTTCTTTTGGATAGTAATGAAAATTGTAAAGTTGTGATTTACAAATATGTATTCTGTTGGCTTTTATTCCGTGCCAAATTTGATTGTAATTTTATTCAATCTTTTGTACCCTGTATTTATTGTGGGATTTGATTGTAAGGATTATGTGATAGAGAAAGAAAGAGTATGAAGACTCAAGCAATTGAAGCCAGAAGATTTCTCACGGGTATCTCGCAACTAAGCATCCCGCGAAGTGAAGAATATGTCTTGCACATGACTAGAATACGAAAAGTCAGTACAGATGGAGACATCTATGTTTTGCAAGTATCTCGCAGGTAAGGCCTTCCCGCGAGACACCCACAAAACATTCTGTTCTACCAGACTGTACTATCTAATACATACTTTCTGTACCTAGACTATATATACCTACATTACACACAAATGTTAGGGAGTGCTTCTGAGAGAAAACTCTAGTCAAACACCTTGAGAGTTAGAGATTGTTATACTCATATATCTCTATACATAAGCTTGTGGATTTCCTCAACTCCTACCTCTCCATCTCCATACCATTGAGAGGCTGATAGTCCAAACACTTACCACACCCTTTCAGAGTGTCAAATGAGGTTTTGGTACTGCTGGGAAGCATTGGAAGAAGCCAAGGATGGTAGCTGCAACATGGAGCTTGTTGCGGGATCCGGAGAGCTAGATAAGACACGGTTCCGAGAAGCCTAGTTGGAGTAGAAGCTTGGAGGGCTTAGGTACAGCGGATAGATTAGGCTTGGAGGGTCTTTTGCTAACCCATGTATCCCAACTGATTGTCTAGTGGATCGATTACCGCTTGGAAGGCGGCGGAGAGGTTTTTCGCCGAGTTATTCGGTTTCCTCTTCGATAACACAACGGCGTGTTATCTGTGTTTGCCTTCTTTTTCCCTACTCTTTTGCATTTTATTTTACAGATGTGATTATATGAATATGTGTTAGAGAAGAGAGATTTTGAAGAAGTATCAGAGTATTGGTTTTAGGTTTAGATTTGGAAGAAGTATCGGTCTTTTAATGTGTATTTGGTGGAGGAAATAATGAGATTTAATTTTTAATAATGTTCACGTGAGTAAATGGGCTGGAAAAAAATCAAAACATATAAATCAAATTAAAAAAAAAAAAAATTAAATGCTGATGTGGAAAATTGTGGGAGCTTTAAAGGTTTCAGTTTTATATATATATATAAGACCCATTTGATAATGTTATTTTAGTAACGTTATTTATATTTTTTGGAAATATGTGTGTGTGAAAAAGTGTATGAAATACATGTAATGTTGTTTAAAAACTGAAATCTATAGTTCAAAATATACTATTACTACCAAACAGCCCCATAATTACTAGCCATTGCACGTGTTTTTTATATAAACCGAAAATGAAATGCTGATTTTCCAAAAAAAAAAAAAAACATACTAATTTTCTTTCTAAAAAAAAATACTAATTTTCAAATATTTTTTGGTGAATAACAAATTTGTGTTCTTTTTTTCACACCCTTCTTCTTTGTGCTTTCAAAATACCGTCAAAACTCTATTTGCTTTTAAAATTTCTTTTGGATAGTAATGAAAATTGTAAAGTTGTGATTTACAAATATGTATTCTGTTGGCTTTTATTCCGTGCCAAATTTGATTGTAATTTTATTCAATCTTTTGTACTTTGTATTTATTGTGGGATTTGATTGTAAGGGTTGTGTGATAGAAAGAGAGAGTATGAAGACTCAAGCAGTTGAAGCCAGAATATTTCTCGTGGGTATCTCGTGACTAAGCATCCCACGAAGTGAAGCATATGCATTGCACATGACTGGAATGTGAAAAGTCATTACAAATGGAGACATCTGTGTTTCGCAAGTATCTCACAGGCAAGGCCTTCTCGCGAGACACCCACGAAACATTCTGTTCTGCCAGACTGTACTATCTGATGCACACTTTCTGTACCCACACTATATATACCCACATTACACACAAATGTTAGAGAGTGCTTCTGAGAAAAAACCCTAGCCAAACACCTTGAGAGTTAAAGATTGTTATACCCATATATCTCTACACATAAGCTTGTGGATTTCCTCAACTCCTACCTCTCTATTTCCATACCATTGAGAGATTTATAGTCCAAACACTTACCACACCCTTTCAAAGTGGCAAGTGAGGTTTTAGTGCTGCTGGGAAGTATTGGAAGAAGCCAAGGATGGAAAATGCAACATGGAGCTTATTGCGGGATCCGAAGAGCTAGACAAGACACGGTTCCGAGAAGCCTTGTTGGAATTGGAGCTTAGAGGGCTTAGGTACAACGGGTAGATTAGGCTTGGAGGGTCTCTTGCTAACCCATGTATCCCAACTGATTGTCTAGTGGATCAATTACCGCTTAGAGGGCGATAGAGAGGTTTTTCGCCGAGTTCTTCAGTTTCCTCTTCGATAACACTTCGGCGTGTTATCTGTGTTTGCCTTCTTGTCCCCTACTCTTTTGCATTTCATTTTACTGCTGTGATTATATGAATATGTGTTAGAGTAGCTTGTTTGTTTATCTGCTCGCATTTACACTATTCCGCACTTAGAATTAAGTTAGTGTAAAATCTATTGAGCCGTAACTTTTATTTGGGAGTCTAAACAGCTCTTGTGTTTTTAACACATTTTCGAGCTTTCAATTGGTATCTGAGTGGGTACACTCGCTGTGGTTTAAATACCTGAGTATGTTTCTTGACCCTTTGTGATGGACCGGTCACAATCTCTTAATGCCCCACCATTCTTTGATGGAGGCAACTATGCTTTTTGGAAGGTCCGAATGAGGGCTTTCTTGTGTGCTATGGATGAGTCCGTATGTGATTTTGTTGAGAATGGGTATGTTAAATCCACAATTTCCAAGTCTGAATGGGATAAGACAGCTCTTGTATTAGCTAATACGAATAGTAAGGTCATTAATGCTATATTCTGTGGTGTGTTCTCTGATGAGTTTCACAGGATATCGCACGTGAAGAAAGCTAAGGAAGCTTGGACAATCCTTGAAACAACCTATGAGGGTACCAAGAAAGTCAAGGACATGAAGCTTCAAATGCTTACCACCAGATTTGAAGAACATAAGATGGGAGATGATGAGGCTTTCAATTCTTTCTATGGAAAGCTTAATGAGATTGTAATTGCCAAACTAAATCTCGGAGAGAAGATTGAAGATTCTAAGGTGGTTAGAAAGATTTTGAGGTCTTTACCGGAGAGTTTCCGAGCAAAAGTCACAGCTATAGAAGAGAGTAAAGACTTGGATGAGATCAAAATCCAAGGGCTAATTGGATCTCTCCAAACATATAAGCTGGGACTGCCTTCTCATAAATCGAGAAAATCACTTGCTCTTAAAACCATCACAAAGAAAATGGACAACTCCTTCAAAGAGGATGATGTGGAGAAGGAAGTATCATTCCTTGCAAAGAACTTCCGAAAGTTTCTAAAGATGAAGAACAGTGGGAAGCCTTTCAACAAACGGAAGTTTTCATCTTACAAGGGTGATAGGAAGGAATTCGGGAAGAAAGATGAGAAGGAGCCTCAATCTACTCAAGGAATTACTTGCTTCGAGTGCAATGGACATGGACATGTCAAGAAAGAATGTCCTAATTATTTGAGAATGAAGGGCAAGGCATATGCCACAACTATCAATGATTCGGATTCTTCCAATGTGACGAAACATGTGACAACAAAAGTGGCATATGCCTTGCCCTTCATTCTCAAATAATTATGCCACAACAAAAGTGGCATTGTGACAACAAAAGTGGACTATGGTGACGAAACATTTCATCACAATATGTCCTCATTTCGTCACCAAATACATATGGTGACGAAACAGCATTCGTCATCTAAGCTCCGTCATAGAATGTATTGGTGACGAAAATGTTTCATCACCAATAAAAAAATGATAGGTGACAACATTTTTCGTCACCAATAAAAAATGATAGGTGACAAAAGTTTTTCGTCACCTAATATTTTGCTCACTAAACCTTATTTTTAGTGACGAAATATTTTGTCACCAAATGTATTTTTTTTTTCCAATTTCAATAGATTAGGTGACAAAGTTTTGCGTCACCGATTGTTTTTTTTTTTTTTTTTTTTTATTTATAATTTCAATAGATCAGGTGACGAATTATTTCGTCACCAATTTTTGCTTATAGTCAGATATGGCGACAAAAATTATTGTCACCAATTTTATTTTTTTATTAATATTCTTTACATTTACTTGCCATTACATTAACATGTTCATTTCTAACCAAATCCATAATTAAAAAAGCATCCATTCATTTCTAAGCAAATCTATAAAAAAAAATTAAAAAAAAAAAATCCATACAATTTAAAAATGCAATAAAGATGTTCACAAAGTAATTACAACTATTTATATACAAATGATGTCTTAGCTTCCAAACTTTACAGAAAATTATTTGAGTTCAAGTAGTCCCACAAAAGCTATCTTTTTGCCACCAATCTCATATCTGCACAAGTATAAAGGAAAATACATCAATAACAAACTAAACTGCAAACCTATATCCCTGATAAGATGTACTACAACAACAAAAAATAAAAAAATAAAAAAAGATTATTATTAGTAAGACAATGTTAAAAATGTCCACAGAATACCCAATAACAAACTAGACAAAATAATCATAATGCAACATCATATAAAGCCAAACTATCAAAGAAAGAAGACCCACAACATTCTCATAAAATAAAAACCAAACCCACATTACAAACCATGGAGAAATCATAAAGAATGCTGAAAAATCTCAATTTAAAACAAAACAAATAAAGTGAAATCCCAAACAAAAACCCAGCCACCATCATAAACAAAAACCCAACCACCACAACGAATAAAAAATCTAGCCAACACTATTAAAAATAAATAAATAAAACTAGCCACCACTGTTAAACAAAAACCACAGCCACCACCATAAACAAAAAACCCACCACCACCATTAAACAAAAAACACAGCCACCATCATTACCACAAAAACTCAGCCACTACCATAAACAAAAAACACAACCATCACAATAAACAAAAAACTCAGCCACCACCATAAACAAAAAATCCACCACCACTATTAAACAAAAAACACAGCCACCACCATTAACACAAAAACTCAACCACCACCATTAAACAAAAAACCCAACCACCACCATTAAACAAAAAGCACAGTCACCACCATTAACACAAAAACCCAGCCAATACCATAAACAAAAAACCCACCACCACCATTAAACAGAAAACACAGCCACCGCCATTAACACAAAAACCTAGCCAATACCATAAACAAAAAACCCACCACCACCATTAAACAAAAAACACAGCCACCACCATTAACACAAAAACTCAGCGACTGCCATAAACAAAAATCTCACCACCAACCTTAAACAAAAAACTCAGCCACCACCATAAACGAAAAGAACCTTAGTATCAAAAGCAATGGTTCCTCAAAAAATGCAAATTGGTTTCATGTATATCATTTTACTCCACAACTCATAATCCCCATTTACTTACATTTCCTACACCACATGATACATCACACCTAAATAAAAATCTAATAAAAAATTCATTATTAGATTTTTATGCCCAATTTCATTATTCACCTTGCACCATTTTTATACCCAATTTCTTGGCCAAAGCAACAACAAATGAGAGAACCCAAAACACAAATAGCATTCAGCCATCAGAAACATGAAGCAAATCACATATACCCAAGCTATCACCTTGCACAACTTTTTAAGGTGGCTGTTAGACAAAGAAACTACACACTAGAGAACCCAAAACACAAAACATTTCAAGCATAAGAACAAACAAGCAAACCACATATGGGTAGTATCTAAGCCAAGAAATTGAGTGGATAAACAAGCATATATGATAAAACCCAAATCATAGACAAGATGAACTGAGCAACAAATCATATATTGGCAAAACTCACGTGTTTTTAATGGTCAGAGTTTCTTCCAATTGCTTCCCCTTGACCCACTTAGAAGCTGAAAATTATGACAAAGAGCAATTAGAACAATCCCTTGCAATAACAAAGGCCACAATGCCATGAGAAATGGACAATAAGCTAAAGCAAAACACAAACTACAACTTCCAAAAACTTGACAAATCAGTTAAAGTGACAAATATTTAATAGCAATTTCTAACTCTAGACCAAGTTTTAGATATTTTCTACAGCCACTAATCCTAAATAAAACAAAAGTGTGGAGGTATTTAAGGGGCAATCTCATTGTGAGCCCTTGATGGTGCAGTTATATAAAGGAAGAGAAACTTTATTTCTGTCCATTTTTAGTTTTTTATGAATGAATTCGTTAATAATTTAGCTCATGACAAGAAGGAAAGATCATACTAGGTACCAACAAACTAAGTAGAACCATGATATTTAACACAAACTGAACTTAAATCATTCTTTAGACTATGGTTACGGTACAACTCAAAAGTCTCAAAGCTCAAAAGTGAGAATTATCTTATACTAATACAACATAGCCCAGAGTTCAATAAGTTTTATTGAAGACATAAATTCAAAGAGATTACATTACATTCTAACAAAAAGGCATGCTTGAACTTGAAAGCATAAAGAGCAATAGATGGACTCTAAAACCATCCAATGCAAATTCACCCCAATTGAACCCCTCTAGACAAGAAACCTACATCACACACCGTCAGTTGAACAATGTAACAAACACATGCAAGAAAGCCTCAGTCTTAAAAACACAATGCTGACAAAATTAAAAAAAAAAAAAAAAAAAAAAAAAAAAAAAAAAAACCGATTCTATTTCACTTCTTAAAAAAAAAAAAAAAAAAAGATTCTGAGAGAAAGGTGTGAGATTGGGGATTCAGGGTTAAAAGAGGGAAAATAATAATAATAATAAATAAACCACAAAGTCACCAAGTTTAACAGGGTTAAAGAGATAGAGAGAAGAGTGATGGGAGAGAAAGGACCGATGAGAGAGAGAGCTTACGGTCTTTTTGGGAGGTTGAGAGGCATGGATCAGTCTGTGGGAGGAGAAAGAGAGAGTAACAGTGTTTTGTTTACACAAATAAAAACTAATGAAAAAAATTTAGGACCCGCCTAAAAATTGGGCACCGCCCAAAAAGAAATAATAAAAAATTCAGCACGCATTATTTTTTTCTTTTTTCTTCAAAAAATTCAGTAAGCACAATGAATTACTGAGAACCGTCTAATTTAACCTTAAAAATGAAACCGGTATGATTGAACCGGTTATTGGCCGGTTTGCTTAAAACAACAAAACGTAGCATTTTTTTATTTATTTTTTTGGTAGGAAAAACACAGCAGTTTTATAGGAAAGATCTGAAAAATAAAACAATCAACCAAGACTATTCTTTGCCACTACCACTGAAGCTAATCAAAACATGAAAACTAAACAAGCAAATATAATTTCGAAAACAAAAAACCCATAAAATAAAAAACATCATTGAGTGCTTACAGGGGTTTTGGAAGACTTAATTTGGAGAAGAATGTCCTTGAGGCTTTGATCAGTGAAGCATTTTTCAAGTTTCCATGGCAATTCAGTGGAAGATCCAAACCTGTGCCATCCAACCCTTTCTTTGTGCTGTCTTCATTTCCATTCGTAGTAGTAGCAAACCCACCTTCCATTTTCCTTTTCTTTTTTTCTTTTTTTCCTTTAGTATACACTGAGTGGCTAAGAACTAAGAAGGTCTTGGTTTTGTCCTTTGACTATAGCTAGCTTATTCTTTTTCCTTTTATTTTGTGTGTCTGACACCACACGTAAAGAGTACAGTTGAAAATATTGACATTTGAAATGTGTAAACAAATTCCTTTCAAAAAAAAATGTGCAAACAAATTTAAAAGAATTATGCTAGTGACACAATTTTTTGCACAATTTTGTTTCACAACTCATCACATGGTGAGTTGTAATTGGTAAGGGTGTTGTAAGGACTCAATTTGTAACGATCCTCAACTCGTATTGGGTTTGAACGCTAAAAGCCCAAACAATAAATTTGTAAAGCGTGGATATAAAAAAACTAGATTAACTTCAAAAGAAAAATGATTAAACTTAACATTTCTAGATGGATTAATACAAACATTACAATCAATTTATCCTTGAAACAAGCTAAGTTCTTTATTTCATAAGATTTTCTTCTAAGCATCACTTGTTTAGAAGTTCCGATTCTTTCTCTCAATGCATTTTTCTATGTTATATACTGCCCTCTTGGTGTCATCTTCATCACACACGTGTAGGTTGGATTCGGTAGATCCCTTCTTGTCCCATCCAACACTTCCTGGAACCTTCAACCAGCAACTGTAAGGCTGCTTCATCACTGTTCAGGCATCATCTCCACATTAATGCGGCCAAAGAGTTGGTTGAGACGCAATTAATGCGGAGGCAACAGTTATTAAAGATATTTGTTTATCTTTTCTTTCTTACCCTTGGCCTCATGTCCCACTTTTAGTGGTAATGCAACTTCGATGTATGTTTGTGACAATACGACGCTCAGGTCGTCCTCGGACACATATTGCCAAGAAGGATATTGTCCTCGGACGAATACTGGACCCATCTCATGTGATATCTGTTGGAACATTTTAATATTAAATAATTAAAATGAGTAAATGTTATAACATAAATGTAAAGATGTGGGAGTGAATATGGAAGATGAAGAGTTGTGAAAATGTTTAATCCCACATTGAAAATGAGAGAGACTATTTTATTCTTTTTAATTGTGGTGATTAATGGGCTAACATGAATTGTCTCAGATATTGGGCTAGATACGTGCTCAAGGGGGAGGTGAAGAGTGGAGGTATCAAAAATGGAAATGAATCAGCCCCTTGGATCCTCCTACTTGACAGCCCATTCAGAATAATTACCATATTCGTTGGTGAGTAAATGGCCCGAATTAATACTCCATTTTTATTATGGACAATAAAGAGCCATTAACCCACTTAATGGACTATCCGTTTGGGCCTATTCATTCTTCAGAAACTCCTTATCTCACCATTAATTGTGTAACTCCAGCCCATCAGATTAATATCCAACAATTAATCTTGTAACACCCACTACATCAGAATAATTGGACCTAATTAATCAGAATAAATTGGGTAGTAATTTCGTAAGGCCCATTGAGCCTATAAATAGACTCATTCAGACCCAATCCATGTTACTGCAATTTTCAATACACACTAAAAAAAAAAATAGAGAGATTATTGGCAAGGAAGGGTGTTCTTTCTGGTGGAGCTTTGGGCTTGAACACTTTGTGCAGAGGTTGTTCTAGCCATACGACACTTGTTGGGCTGTTGTATCCTGGGGGAGACAAGTCAGAGAAGGTCTGCACCGGTTACAAGAATTAGCCAACCAAGGGCTTGAATCTCCTTAAAGAGAGCGAGTGCCGCGCCTCAGTCCAAATAGTGTTGTGTATTTCCTTTCTTTATATCAATAATATTCAAAAGTATTATTCAGTTTCTCTTTGTGTGTTATTTCCATTATTATTGTGTTTGCACCAACAATTTTAAGGAGATTCAAACACATGGAGCCTACACAAGAGAAACCAAATGAGCCTGTTGGAGATCTCAACAAGCCCTTTCGCTTTAAGGGAGCCCATTTCAAGAGGTGGAAAGGAAAGGTCCTCTTCTACTTGAGTCTTCTCAAAGTCTCCTACATCCTCACTGACAAGAATCCGTCAAAAGTTCCTACCGATGAGATGAGTGAGGAAGAATATATTCTCCATCAAGAAAAAATAGATAAGTATACAAAAGATGAATATAATTGTCGCTCTTATCTATTGAATTGTCTTGCCGATCATTTCTATGATTATTATGATACAACTTACAATTCTGCTAAGAAAATTTGGAAGGCTTTACAAAGCAAGTATGATACTGAGGAGGCAGGTGCAAAGAAGTATGCTGCTAGTAGATTTTTCCGTTACCAAATGGTGGATGGAAAATCGGTGGTGGATCAAGCACAAGACTTCCAAATGATTGTGGCAGAATTGAGATCCGAAGGCATAAAGATTGGAGACAATTTGGTGGTAGCTGGCATAATTGATAAACTACCACAATCTTGGAGAGAGTTCCAAAAGACTTTGCGGCACAAACAAAAGGAGACATCCTTGGAGACTTTGATCACACGCATCCGTGTGGAGGAGGAGGCTAGAGGACAAGATGCACTCATGACACAAGAGAGCAATGGTAATTCCACCACAAAGGTAAACCTTATCTCATCCAATAATAATATGCCCAAAAATCATTTTCCTAGAAATGTTCAATTGAAGCCTAAAAAAAGAGCCTTTAAAAATAATAATAGACCTCAAGGAAGGGGAAACCCAAATAAAAATTACAATAAGAACCAAGGACCCCCTTCACAAGATCAATTTAATAGATCCTGTTTTGTCTGTGGCAAGAGTGGGCATATTGCTCGATTTTGCAAATTTCAGAAACGTAAATCTGTCCCGCAGGCTAACGTAATCGAAGAGCCTTTAGTGGCTATGATTACAGACATCAATATGGTGCAATATGTTGAAGGGTGGTGGGCAGATTCCGGTGCTAATAGGCACGTCTGCTATGACAAGAATTGGTTCAAATTGTACACTCCTTTTGAAGAAAAAAAAACTGTTATGCTTGGTGACTCTAGTAAAACCAAGGTTCTTGGGAGTGGTGAGGTTGAATTGAAATTCACTTCTGGACGTGTGCTAACATTGAAAGATGTACTTTACACTCCGTCCATGAGGAAGAATTTGAAGTCAAGTTTTTTGCTTAATAAGGCTGGCTTCAAGCAAACTATGGAATCTGATAATTATGTAATCACAAAAAAGGGATTATTTGTGGGCAAGGGTGATGCTTGAGATGGAATGTTTAAATTGAATGTTGAGAATAATAAAGCATCTATCAGTTCAATTTATATGCTTTTTCTATTAATTTTTGGCATGCTCGTTTGTGTCATATAAATAGTAAATATATGGGAATCATGAGTAGTTTAGGATTAATTCCAAGACTGTCAAAAGATTTTGAAAAATGTGAAACTTGTAGTCAAGCTATGATTACAAAAATGCCTCATAAAAATGTTGTAAGAAATACCGAATTACTTGAGTTAATTCATTCCGATTTATGTGAATTTGAGGGAATTTTAACTCGTGGAGGAAATAGATATATTATCACTTTTATTGATGATTTCTCAAAATATACAACCATTTATTTGTTGAAAAATAAAAGTGATGCTTTTGAAAAATTTCAAGATTTTTTAAAAGAAGTTGAAAATCAATTCGGTAGAAAAATAAAAGAATAAGAAGTGATAGAGGCCGTGAGTATGAATCAAGTGCATTCAACTCATTTGCTCAGTCTTTGGGAATTATCCATGAAACTACTGCACCATATTCACCTGCTTCTAATGGTGTGACTAAAAGAAAAAATAGAACTTTAATTGAGTTAACAAATGCCATGTTAATTGAATCTGGTGCACCTTTACATTTTTGGGGTGAAGCTATTTTAACTGCATGTCATGTTTTGAATAGGGTGTGTTAGGTTCTAAAGTTTAGGACTTTGTTTATTTAGAACTCTAATTTGTATTGTTGGCAAACCATGATCAAAACAATGTGATTAGAAGTGTTTAAAACTAGCTCAAAGTTGTATGTCAATGTAAAGTTGGAATCGAGTGTAAAACAGAAAGCACTGTGGCTTTCGGCCTGACTCGATCGATCGAAGCTTAGGCTCGACCAATCGAAGCTCGGGCAGATCGCTTTTCTACAGAATTTTTCAACTCAGCCCTAGTTGTTTTAAAACGTTTTTAGGGTTTCTTATTTGTCCTAAGTATAAAAGGCAAACCCTAGCCACGTTTTAGTGTTGCTCATATTGCGGTTTGTGTAAATCTCTTGTGAGATCTAGATGAGCTTTCCTTTACACAAACTTAGGGTTTTCAAGGAGGAGATATTTTCTACACCTTGATGATCAAAATAGTTGCTGCCATAAAAGCTTAAAGAATACACAAGCAGGGCTGCTTGTAGCTGGTAGGAATCCAAGAAAGAAGGAGTCCGTGGATTCGGAGCTTGCACGTGGTCGTGTCAGTAAGTTCTACTGGTCGGTAGCATTAGGAAGTCAAGCGGGGGTGCTTGTAAGTCTTTTTGTATGAACTTCGATTCTTTCAAGATAGTGGATTCAAGTTTACCTTGAGAATAGCTAGGTCAAATCCTCCCCAGGTTTTTACCAGTTTGGTTTCCTGGGTGATCATATCGTGTGTTATTCATTTTCCGCTGCTTTGCATGATTTGATCTTTTATATTGTGATAACCTAGACTTGTTTAATTGGACTAAGTAACAACTTGGCTAATTACCTAGGTTTAATCAATTGTTTAAGGGGTCTAAAACTGTCAAGTGGTATCAGAGCAGGTAGTTCTTTTGTTGGTGATCCTTTGATCACTGAGCTGATCCTTGACCCCTGTTGTCATGGAACACGGACACTCTCTAGTTATTCCTCCTCACTTTGATGGGAATAATTATGCTTACTAGAAAGTAAGGATGAAAGCTTTCCTGAAATCCATTGATGAGAGGGTGTAGAACTCCATTGAATACGGATGGGAGAAGCCCACTACTCCTGTTAGTGAGTGGCAAACTTCTCAGAAAGAAGCAGTTTCGTTTAATAGCAAGGCTATGAATGCGATTTTTAACGCTGTTTCTATGGAGGAATTTAAGAGAATCTCGAATGTTGAGATCGCTCATACTGCTTGGAATATCCTCCAGACTATGCATGAAGGCACAAAGGCTGTCAAAATAAATAAATTGCAGCAATTGACTTCTAAATTTGAAAGCATTAGGATGTCTGATGATGAATCTTTTGATGAGTTTTATGCTAAACTGAATGATATTGTTAATTCTGCGTTTAACTTGGGTGAAATCTATGATCAACCTAAAATTGTTAGGAAGATTCTTAGATCTTTGACTGAGGACTTTAGACCCAAGGTGACTGCCATTACTGAAAGCAAGGATGTGGACTCCATCCCTGTTGATCAGCTTGTAGGATCTCTTCAATCCTATGAGTTGGATCTACCCAAAACTACCAAATCCAAATCAATGGCTCTTAAGTCAGTTGATGATGTTGATAGTGGTGGATTTGATGATGAGCTCTCTGCTATAGAGATTGCCTATCTTGCCAAGAACTTTAGAAACTTTCTCAGGAATAACAATAGAAAGGCAAGAGGCACAAACACTGCTGAACCTAGAAATTTTAGGAAGCATAATCCCACTAAGGTTAATAACAATGATAAATCTAGAGAAAGAGTAGGTCAAACTTCCAATAATTCTTTGGGCTCTCAATGTTTTGGATGTCAAGGGGATGGACACATGAAATCTGAATGTCCAACCTATTTGAAGTCTATGGGTAAGGCTATGGCTGTAACCTTTAGTGATGGTGAAGTTTCTGATCATGATTCTGATTGTGATGAGGATGGAAACTTCATTGCTTTCACTGCTACTGCTGTAGTTGATGAGAGCATATCTATTGAAGAGAACCCTTCTGATGGGGAACTCTCTGAAGATGCAGATCTTCAAGAGACCTATAACAAACTTTGCAAAGTTGCTGCAAAGGATGCTATGAATGTTGAACTTGACCTAAAGAAAATTGAATCTCTTGAGCTTGAAAAGAAAAATTTGCTTGTTAAATTGCTTGATGCTAATGATCTTTTGAACAATGTGAAAACTGAAAACATGCTTTTGCTTGATAAAGTTAAATCTTTGGAACTTGATTTATCTGTTGCTAGATCTGCTAGTTCTAAACTTGATCAAATACTGAGTGTTCAAAAGTCATCTTTTGACAAAACTGGTTTAGGTTATGTTGATAACATCTGTGTGTCTGCTCCCCATTCCACTAAGTTTGTTCCTTCATGTTCTTCTTCTAAACCTTCAGTAAGTGAGATAGTGAGTGAAACTGTCAAACCCCCTGTGAGTGAGGTTGCTAAACCCTTAGAAGGTTCATCATTTAGGAAGATTAGGGTTGATCTGAAAGAATCTAAGCCTAAGAAGCCTACCCTATCTAAGGACAAGACACATGATAAATCATGTGTATGAAATATATATAATAAAGTACTCACATATCTACATATTTAGCCTTACTTTTATGTTATTTTGTGACTGATTATATAATGACTGATTATATAATATCTTTGTGTTGTAGTTAACAAGGGCTTTACATGCAAAGTGGGGCTAGGCCAATTGAATCAAGCCAACTTACATTCAGCCAGACATGAATTCAAGAAAAGACCAACCCAATTAAATTTAAGTCCAATTGGAGCAAGGAATCAAAGGAAATTTGCACCAAATCCAAGTCCAATTCGGATTAGGATTCCAGATTGCACATCAGTTAGTATTTTTGGTATAACTTTCGGTTCAGATGTCCAATTGAGATGATTCAAGTTGGACTGGAACGATAACTTAAAGGGCTACAACTTTGTTTTTCACCAAAAATCCAAATTCTGACGTTAAATGGGCCAAAACTGTCGGTTAAGTGAAGCCTAAAAATCTAGGATTTTCTCCAAACGGGAATTCAACTTGTAATAGGATTCCTTGACCTATTTAAAGGCACTTTAGGGCAAAATCCAGGCAAAGGCTGAGGCTAGTGCTAGGGCTAAGGGCTGTACATAGAGAGTGTAGCTACTTCTTTGGTTTTCTTCCATGACAGTTAGTTTTATTTTATTTGTCTAGTTTAATGTTTAGTATTTTATTTTTGTGTTTTCTTTCAATTACCATGAGCAGCTAAATTTATAATTAGGGTTGAGGATGAAACCTTGTTAAGGATTAACAGTAATATTTATGATCATTAATTTTTCCCAACTTACTACATGATAATCTAGAAATCAATCTTGCTATCATGGAAAATATCATCATTTAAACCCTTATTTTAAAAATCAAAAGCATGTTCTTCTTCGCTTCTTAAGTATAAAACCAAATCATCAATTGTATCCGTAGCCAAACAAATCACAAGATATATCCAATTCTAAAAATCAAATCATAAATTGTATCCATTGACAGACAAATCACAAGCGATATCCAATTTTATAATCAAGAATTAATAAACCAAGCATTCAATTAATTTAGACAAATCCTAAATCATGAGAAAAACATGATTGAACTCATATCTAGAATCTCATCTTAGTCAATTGATATGAAGCAAGAATAAACCTGCATGGGTTTGTCACTTCTGTGGAAAGACTGGACACATACGTCCAAATTGCTACAAGTTGCAAGCTGCAAAGAGAGCAAACAAACCAAAAGTACCTGTGCCTCAAGCACTTGATCCTATGGTACTTATTGGTGATTTGGTAAAGGTTTTAAACATTTATTCCAATCCTGGAGTTGGAAATCATTCTCAAGTGAATAAGAACTCCAATGCTCGTGGTGCATCTAAAAAGTTTTGGATGCAAAAGACTCGACCTAACTGAGTCTTTCTGACATGGTCCTTGTGCTTCATTGCTCTACCCTTTGTGACCATTGTTCTTTGGTTGTGTTTTTTTTTTTTTTTTTTTTTTTTTTTTTTTTTTTTTGTGTCTCTAGGATTTGCATATCATAACATTCATGCATTTCATTCTAGGTGTTTTTATTTTTATTAAAATAAAAAAAAATAAAAAAATAAAAAAAAGGGGGAAAAGGAAGCACATTTTGTGTTTGCACTATTCTTCTTGGTTTTTGAGAACAAGGTTGGTCAATTTATTTACACATAACATGTCTTTTGTACCTTGTTTAGCTTTGATGAGCTTATTTATTGCACTCTACTAGTTGAAGATTTGTAGTGCATGTTGTGTGGGAAAGTTGTGTATGGTTTTTGATTACTATGTCTTAATCTTGAAGTCACATGTTTTTAAATGTTGGACTTGAACTTTTAGAGAAAGGCATAAATAACCATCTCACCACTGTTCACTAGCCAATTATGAACACCTTAATGCATATCATAAGATTTTGTGCTCGAGAAAGTGTAGCACATGCACAAAAAGAACATAAGGTTAAGCCTCGGTAAAAGTGCTTATTTCTTAAAATCTAATTGGTGTGTACTATTAGGCTTGATGCAAAACTCACATAAACTTAAAATTGGAATGTATATTATGAGGCATAAATACAAGAAACTTACATGATTGCAAGCTTATGATCTAGGAGATGTGGGAGTTATATGATGTAACTCTTTAGGTGATAGTCTCTTTTAAATTCTTTGTGATGAATTTTGTAGACTTTGTGATTGATTGCTATTCACATATCACCTCACATGTATCTCAAGTCTTTGCTAGTCGCACACACTACACGAGTTATTCTTTGCTAAACATTGTACATGTTATTGTGTGTGTTTATGGTATGACCAACCAAGTTTTTGCAATCACTTTGAATTATGTGCAAACTAAATTTGTTGCTTGAAAATTTGTGGAGAATGCAAAATTTTGTTTTTGGGAATATTGGGCTGAAAATTCTTGACTAGAAAATCATATCATCTCATACTCAAGCATTTTTGTTCTTAAATTTCAATGCTTTGAGTTAAATCAACTTATTTTTCAAAAATTGTGTTTTTCCTAAAAAATATGGTGAGCCTCTGCTTGATTCGATCGGTCCATCCTGTTTTTTGACCGATCGAAATTTTTTAAATTTTAAAATTTTTGAGAGAGGGAGTCTCTATCTATTTCGACCGGTCGAGGCTGATTTTCGACCAATCGAAACTCGTGTATCAAGTTTTTTAAAAAGCAGAATTGGACTTTTTCAAAGTCACTGTTCAAACTTTTTCATGCTTTTCTCTCTCTCTGCGTTGGCTCAAGGCTCCACCATCAAATTTTTGTCGTTTTCCTTCAAGATTTTTACAAGGTTTTTGTCCTTAGAAGCCGGTAAGACCCTTTTGCCCTTCTTTTTCAAGTTTATTTCTTGTTTTCATGCATTTTTCATGCATTCTCATGGGTATTTTCGGCATCTTCAAAAATTTTGGGGCTTTTGATGATTCAAGCCTATTCTTGTGTAATTGATCAATGGGTTTTTGTGCCATGATGTTATATTGATGTTCCCTATGGTTTAATTTGATCAATTTTGTGGTTTTTGAAAAATTGAAAATTTTAGGGTTTTGAATTTGATCCGAATTGGGGATCTTGTCAAATTGGCTTAAATTGATGAAATTGGCTTCTTCAATTGATGTATTTGGTCATTATTTTTGTTATTATATCATGTGTAATGATCAATTCGTCAATATTTTAAAATTGATCAAGTGGTTTCTATATTTTGGGGTTTTTTTGTGTTAAAAACCTTTATGTGCAAGCCAATTTTGTAATTTGAATCTTTTTTACTTAATTCACTGCATTAGCACATGCATCATGACATTTAAACTTGTTCATGCATCATATAGATTTTGATTCTTTTTTTTGTTTTTGTGCTAACTTGCAGTCTGCCCTTGGTTTTTGGTTTGTGGTTTTTGTTCTTTCGCTCTGTGTTTTGATCCTTATCTTAGCACCATGCCTAGGAAAACTAGAGCTCATAGGACCACTTCCACTTCCTCTGAGTCTCCACCTAGAGTAGAGCTGTTTAAGAATGATAAGTGTAGAAAAGCCTATGACACCTTGAACTGTAAGCGTAAGATCTGGTTTGAGCGAGCTGTTGTGTTAGATGCACTTGATCCAGCCATTAGGACCAATTTTGAGTCTAGGGGTTGGTTGCCTCTCGTAGAGATAGATCATCCACCTCTGACCGCCCTGATTAGAGAGTTCTACTCGAACCTCTCTTACCACATCTATGATTCCAACACCCTAATTAGGAGTTGGATACGAGGTGTAGAGTTCACCATTACCCCTCGGGTGGTGGCTGAGGCTCTTGGGGTGCCGGTTGTTCAAGATGCTTACTATCCTTATGATGAGTCACCCTTTTTAGATGTTGTCATGTCTTACATCATTGGGTCATCTATCTAGTGGGATTCTGATCCTTGGATCACGTCCGCTAAGCTTACCGAGACTACCTATCTCTTCTTTAGGATTGCGTGTCATTCCTTGTGGCCTATCTCTTACTTTCACACCATCCCTTTAGAGCGATGTGTGTTTTTGTACGCCTTTGCTTCTGGAGCATCCATCAGTTTTCCTCACTTGTTCCTTCATTCTTTGAACGAGGTTCATAGGAGTTCTGCGGTAGGGCATGCGCTGATTCATCCTATTTTCATTCATAGGATTCTGCTCTATTTAGGTCTAGATGGTTTTCCGTCAGGTGAGCCTGTTCATGTGATAGCTCCCATAGGTGCCACCTTTCTTCGTTAGAGGGTTGCTCAGTTGAGGGTTCCTCCTTCTCATCCTAGAGGTGCGTCATCTAGTAGTGTTCCCCCTCCTCCCTCTTCTACAGCTACAGCTGCTGCTGAGACTTCAGGTGCTGCTGCTGATGCTGATACTGCTGTTCCTCCACCGACTGCTACGGATGATTCAGACATTCATCGCACGTTGGATCATGTCTTGACCGTTCAGGTGGCTCAAGGAAAAATTTTGGTGGACGTAGTTGATGAGATCTGTGCCTTGCGTGCGGAGTTGGTGCAGTTTAGACCACCTCCCTTTTGATGATGGATATCTTGTTTACCCTTTGACATTCCGTCACAAAAAGGGGGAGTACTTGTAGGTTTTTGTTTTTAGGGGGAGACTATTTGTTTTTGGTTGGAGCTTGTGGAGTTTTAGATTGTATCTAGGTGCTTCACTATGTACTTAACATTTTTAGCTCTTACCTTGTTTTTTATGGGATATTCATGTTAGGAGGAGTTTTATGTTTGTGTTGGTACTTTATTTGTTTCTTGTTTCAAACTGCTTATTGATTTATATTTATGAGTTATTCATTGATATATGTCTTTATTTGTGTGTTGTTTGAAATCAAGAAGTTATTTTGTTTACTTGTATTATTTCCACACATGCGGTTATGCATTTTGTTTAAGTGTTTCAGGAAATATACAGGTTGATTCAATTGAGCTGCTGTCTACACTTGCAACTGATGGATAGTAGTTAGGATTGAATTTGGTTTATGAGCATTATTTTGTAAAGGGCTTTTCATTTTGTAAACTTTGAGCTTCTAAGTTGTGTTTTGTCACGGATTGCCAAAGGGGGAGTTTGTTAGGTTCTAAAGTTTAGGACTTTGTGTATTTAGAACTCTAATTTGTATTGTTGGCAAACCATGATCAAAACAATGTGTTTAGAAGTGTTTAAAACTAGCTCAAAGTTGTATGTCAATGTAAAGTTGGAATCGAGTGTAAAGCAGAAAGCACTGTGGCTTTCGGCCTGGCTCGATCGATCGAAGCTTAGGCTCGACCGATCGAAGCTCGGACAGATCGCTTTTTTGCAGAATTTTCCAATTCAGCCCTAGTTGTTTTAAAATGTTTTTAGGGTTTCTTATTTGTCCTAAGTATAAAAGGCAAACCCTAGCCACGTTTTAGTGTTGTTCATATTACGGTTTGTGTAAATCTCTTGTGAGATCTAGAGGAGCTTTCCTTTACATAAACTTAGGGTTTTCAAGGAGGAGATATTTTCTACACCTTGATGATCAAAACAGTTGCTGCCATAAAAGGTTAAAGAATACACAAGCGGTGGTGCTTGTAGCTAGTGGGAATCCAAGAAAGAAGGAGTCCGTGGATTCGGAGCTTGCACATGGACGTGTCAGTAAGTTCTACTGGTTGGTAGCATTAGGAAGTCAAGCGGGGGTGCTTGTAAGCCCTTTTGTATGAACTTCGATTCTTTCAAGATAGTGGATTCAAGTTTACCTTGAGGATAGCTAGGTCAAATCCTCCCTAGGTTTTTACCAGTTTGGTTTCCTGGGTGATCATATCGTGTGTTATTTATTTTCCGCTGCTTTGCATGATTTGATCTTTTCTATTGTGATAACCTAGACTTGTTTAATTGGACTAAGTAACAACTTGGCTAATTACCTAGGTTTAATCAATTGTTTAAGGGGTCTAAAACTGTCAGGGTGCCACATAAAAAGTCACACACCACACCTTTTGAGATGTGGAAAGGACATAAGCCAAATTTGGGATATTTGAGAGTATGGGGTTGTCTTGCTTATGTAAGGCTTACTGACCCTAAAATGCCTAAATTAGGTATAAGAGCTACTACCTGTGCTTTTCTTGGTTATGCGATTAATAGTGCAGCCTATAGATTTTTTGATCTTGAAAACAAAATAATTTTTGAATCTAGTGATGCAATTTTTCATGAAGAAAAATTTCCTTTTAAATTGAAAAATAGTGGGGGTGAAGAAAATATTTTGTCACAACCTAGTTCTTCTACTTCACATTTACAAAATCAAGAAAATTTTGGAATGGAACCTAGAATGAGTAAAAGAGCTAGAGTTGAAAAGGATTTTGGTCCTGATTATTATGTTTTTAACATTGAGGAAAATCCCCAAAATTTAAAAGAGGCTTTAGCATCACCTGATGCTATATTTTGGAAAGAGGCTGTAAATGATGAGATGGAATCTCTAATTTCTAATAGAACTTGAAAATTAGTAGATCTTCCACCGGGTTGTAAGACCATAGGTTGTAAATGGGTCCTTAGAAAAAAGTTGAAACCGGATGGGTCAATAGATAAGTTTAAAGCTAGACTTGTTGCAAAAGGCTTTAAACAAAAAGCTGATCTTGATTTCTTTGATACATTTTTTTCGGTAACAAGAATTACATCTATTAGATTGTTAATTGCCATTGCTGCAATTTTTGATTTGAAAATTCATCAAATGGATATAAAACTGCTTTTCTAAATGGGGACCTAGAGGAAGAGATTTATATGGACCAACCCGACGACTTTGTAGAGCCTGGACAAGAAAGCAAGGTATGTAAGCTAACTAAATCCCTATATGGCTTAAAACAAGCACCTAAGCAGTGGCATGAAAAGTTTGATTCCTGCATGATTGAGAAAGGTTATAAATCAAATGAATGTGATAAATGTATTTATTCTAAATCATGGAATAATTTACATATTATTATTAGCCTCTATGTGGATGATATGTTGATTTTTGGCCCAAATATGCATGTTATAAATGAAACAAAAAATATGCTTAAAAACCATTTTGATATGAAAGATCTTGGTGAGGCTAATTTTATTTTGGGCATGAAAATTACAAAAACATGTGATGGAATATATCTTGATCAATCACATTACGTTGAGAAAATATTGAGAAAATATAATTTTCATGATCACAAAAGTGTAGCTACTCCTTTTGATTCTAGTGTTCATTTATTTCCTGTGAATAATGATGATGAGATTTTTAATCAAAAGGATTATGCTAGTATCATTGGTAGTTTGCGCTATGCTACTGAAAAGGAGAGAGACTATTTTATTCTTTTTAATTGTGGTGATTAATGGGCTAACATGAATTGTCTCAGATATTGAGCTAGATACGTGCGCAAGGGGGAGGTGAAGAGTGGAGGTATCAAAAATGGAAATGAATCAGCCCCTTTGATCCTCCTACTTGACAGCCCATTCAGAATCATTACCATATTCGTTGGTGAGTAAATGACCCGAATTAATACTCCATTTTTATTATGGACAATAAAGAGCCATTAACCCACTTAATGGACTATCCGTTTGGGCCTATTCATTCTTCAGAAATTCCTTATCTCACCATTAATTGTGTAACTCCAGCCCATCAAATTAATATCCAACAATTAATCTTATAACACCCACTACATCAGAATAATTAGACCTAATTAATCAGAATAAATTGGGTAGTAATTTCGTAAGGCCTATTGAGCTTATAAATAGACTCATTCAGACCCAATCCATGTTACTGCAATTTTCAATACACACTAAAAAAAAAAAAAAAATAGAGAGATTATTGGCAAGGAAGGATGTTCTTTTTGGTGGAGCTTTGGGCTTGAACACTTTGTGCAGAGGTTGTTCTAGCCATATGACACTTGTTGGGCTGTTGTATCCTGGGGGAGACAAGTCAGAGAAGGTCTACACTGGTTACAAGAATTAGCCAACCAAGGGCTTGAATCTCCTTAAAGAGAGCGAGTGCCGCGCCTCAGTCCAAATAGTGTTGTGTATTTCCTTTCTTTACATCAATAATATTCAAAAGTATTATTCAGTTTCTCTTTGTGTGTTATTTCCATTATTATTGTGTTTACACCAACAATATCTACTCCTCTTCTCATTTGGTTCCCCTTATAACCTTATGTGGGCCTCATCAGATGGTTTAACGTCCTTGGATGGGCCACAGGCCCAGTTAACATGGTTTTAATAATTATTGATTAACTAGCCCCCACAGGTGTATTACCACATAGCCCATTGACATACCCTTACCAATTACAACTAATCATTTGGCGAATTATGATACAAAGTTGTGCCAAGATTGTGTCCCTAACATAATTCAATTTAAAAGTTCAAGTACACCTCTAAATTTAATTTTAACTACACCCTTGTCAGTACTTTAAAAAAAAAAAAAAATTATTCTTATCTATCTTATTATTCTTTTATTGAAAATATTATTGTTCAGTGGGGTAGGTGGATAGTTTTGGTCCTTTTTGACCTTTGGCACAACTGTACAAGCAAGTTACAACTCATGAGAACGATTTTTTTTTTTTTTTTTTTATTTATTTTTGTTTGCTTTTCTTTTTTAAGATGATTATTTTTGTTAATTAAATGAGATAACTAAAAATTTACTAAATTTTTCTTTAAAATGAATTCATAAAAACCAACTACTATTTTCTTACATTAATAATTTTATAATATACTTTATGAGATCAACAACTACACTTTACCATCAAAAAATAAAAAACTACACTTTTATGTTTTTTTTTTTTAATCAACAATTACAATTTATGTCATAAAAAAAATAAAGACTTCTATACAAGCTTTCAAGATGGATAGTTGAGTCCAACTTTTTTATAGTGATGGCCGTCTGTGCCACTAATTATTTTAATTTGTTTAAAGGATGATATTGTAATGTTAATGCTTAATATTTTTAGTTACATATTTTTTTAATATAAAAGGTGAAAACTCACTTAATTTTTTTTTTTTATAAAAATTTATTATATATTATAATAAGATATATTATTAGTGATAAACTTATTATATATTTTTATAATTTTATAATTATTAATTAAATATTTATGACATCACCAGTTTGACCACCGGTTGAACCACAAAAGCGGTAACCACTCCCTTTTTCATTTCTTTGATCGTACCGGTTTTTAAAATCATGGGCACTATTATAAAACTGGAACCGTTCATCATTCCAATTTTTTAAACTTATTATAAAACCAGAAATTATACTTTTGTTGTGAAACTCTCAAACCGCAATCAAACCACATGAATTTTCTAAACTAAAAGCGGGTTTTCCAGCTTCTTCTTCCCAAAAAATTTAACAATAAAAATGGCAAAAAGTAGTTTAGGTCTTCATAAAGAGCAACTACCAATTCACTAGATCTGTTCTTCAGTTTAGAGAAGAAAGAGTAAGGAGGGGAGAGAAACTTGAATTTAGGCAATTGATTGATGACATGCCATTAATCTTCGATCACCTTGGAATTTTGTAATCATGAAAAATATATGAAGATAATGTAATCTAACGGTAGATTTCTCAAAATTCACAATGAATTAAGAAATATATGGTTGGGTTCAAATTACACCTGAAGTAACTCTACAAAATGTTACACCACCCAATAACTTATTATTGGATGCATATTTTAAAAATCCAACCGTTGGATTACATGTTCTATATGTTCTTACATTGCATGTCAATTTTCATGTCAATTGGATGTAATTTACCATTTGAGCTTTAAACTCATCTTTTATCATTATTTTCTACTAAAAAACTTGAATTTAGACAATTGATTGATGACATACCTTTTAATATTTAATCACCTTGAAATTTTGTAATCTTAAAAATATATAAAGATAATGTAATCTAACGGTAGATTTGTCAAAATTCATCATGAATTAAGAAATATAAGGTTGGGTTCACGTTACACCTCATGTAACTTTACTAAATGTTACACCACCCAATAACTTATTATTGAATGCATATTTTAAAAATCCAACCGTTGGATTACATGTTCTATATGATCTTAACATGCATGCCAATTTTCATATCAATCGAATGTAATTTACCATTTGATAGAAATATAGGGTTGGATTCACGTTACACCTAATGTAACTCTACAAAATGTTACACCACCCAATAACTTATTATTGAATGTATATTATGAAAATCTAGCCGTTGGATTACATGTTCTATATGTTTTTAACATGCATGCTAATTTTCATGCCAATTGGATGTAATTTACCATTTGATCTTTAAACCCATATTTTATGCATTATTTTAAACTACTAAAACTTGAATCTATACAATTGATTGATGACATAAGAATTAATCTTTGATTTCCTTGAAATTTTGTAATCATAAACAATATATGAAGATAATGTAATCTAACAGTAGATTTGTCAAAATTCACAATGAATTGAGAAATATATGGTTGGGTTCATGTTACACTTGATGTAACTCAAAAAAAATGTTACTCCATCCAATAACTTATTATTGAATGCATATTTTTAAAATTAAACTGTTGGATTACATATTCTATATGTTCTTAACATGCTTTCCAATTTCCATGCCAATCGGATATAATTTACCATTTGGCCTATAAACTCAGATTCTATACATTATTTTAAACTACTAAAACTTGAATCTAGATAATTGATTGATGACATGGCAATTAATCTTTGACCACCTTGAAATTTTGTAAGCTTGAAAAATATATGAAGATAATGTAATCTAAAGGTAGATTTGTCAAAATTCACATTGAATTAAGAAATATATGGTTGGGTTCAAATTACACCTGATGTAACTCTACAAAATGTTACACCACCCAATAACTTATTATTGGGTGCATATTCTAAAAATCCAACCGTTGGATTACATGTTCTATATGTTCTTAACATGCTTGCCAATTTTCATGTTAATCAGATGAAATTTACCATTGATTTATAAACTCATATTTTATGCATTATTTTAAACTATTAAAACTTGAATTTAGGCAATTGATTGATGACATGGGAATTAATCTTTGATCACTTTGAAATTTTGTTATCATGAAAAATATATGAAGATAATGTAATCTAACGATAAATTTGTCAAAATTGACAATGAATTAAGAAATATAGGGTTGGGTTCAATTTACACCTGATGTAACTCAAAAAAATGATACACCACCCAATAACTTATTATTGAATACATATTTTAAAAATCCAACTGTTGGATTACATGCTCTATATGTTCTTAACATGCATGCCAATTTTCATGATAATCGGATATAATTTGCCATTTGATCTATAAACTCATATTTTATGCATTATTTTAAACTATTAAAACTTGAATCTAGACAATTAACTGATGACATGGGAATTAATCTTTGGTCACCTTGAAAATTTTTAATCATGAAATATATATGAAGATAATGTAATCTAATGGTAAATTTGTCAAAATTCACAATGAATTAAGAAATATAAGGTTAGGTATGTTACACTTGATGTAACTCTATAAAATGTTACACCACCTAATAACTTATTATTGGATGCATATTTTAAAAATCCAACCGTTGGATTACATTTTCTATGTGTTCTTAACATGCATGCCAATTTTCATGCCAACTAGAAGTAATTTACCATTTGATCTTTAAATTCATATTTTATGCATTATTTTAAACTACTAAAATTTGAATTTAGACAATTGATTGATGACATGCCTATTAATCTTTGATCACCTCGAAATTTTGTAAGCATGAAAAATATATGAAGATAATATAATCTAATGATATATTTGTTAAAATTCACATTGAATTAAGAAATATAGGTTGGGTTCAATTTACACTTGACGTAACTTTAAAAAATGTTACACCATTCAATAACTTATTATTGAATGCATATTTTATAAATCCAACCGTTGGATTACATGTTCCATATGTTCTTAACAAGCATACCAATTTTCATGCCAATTGGATGTAATTTATCATTTGATCTATAAATTCATATTTTATGCATTATTTTAAACTACTAAAACTTAAATCTAGACAATTGATTGATGACATGGCAATTAATCTTTGATCACCTCGAAATTTTATAAGCATGAAAAATATATGAAGATAATGTAATCTAATGATAGATTTGTTAAAATTTACATTGAATTAAGAAATATAGGGTTGCGTTCAATTTACACTTGATGTAACTTTAAAAAATGTTACACCACTCAATAACTTATTATTGAATGCATATTTTGAAAATCCAACCGTTAGATTACTTGTTGTTAATATGCATGCTAATCGGATGTGATTTACCATTTAATCTTTAAACTTATCTTTTATGTGTTATTTTAAACTACAAAAACTTGAATTTAGACAATTGATAGATGACATGTCTGTTAATCTTTAATCACCTTAAAATTTTGTAAGCATAAAAATATATGAAGATAATGTAAGCATGAAAAATACTAATATTTTAGTTCCCTCCAAAATATTAGTATTTGTGACAGTTATAACACATAATTGCAACAGCTTTTCTTGTTGGTTACAAATATTTTACATTTTACTAAGTATTTGCGAGGACTTTATTTTGCCATCACAAATAAGCTTTTTTTAGAGGGCTTTTTGGGTCCATAGAAAATTCTCACCCATTTACCCATTATTAGGTGCAAACAGTTTGGATATTACCCATTTACCCATTATTACTCATTTAACTAATTAAATCTAACCCAAACCTAACTCAACTAAATTATTATGGGTAAACCCCAACCCACCCAATTATCCAATAATAAAAAGTATCAAATTGCCCCTAAAACTTGCAAATAACCAAAGTACTCCTAAAATCTTCTAAAATTGCTGAAATGCACCCTAAATCTAAAAAATGACCGAAATACCTCTAAAATCATAAAATTACCAAAATACCTCTAAAACTTAAAACGTTACCAAAATATTCCGGGAAACGAAAAAAAAAATACCAAAATAGCCCCTAAACCTAAAAAATAATTGAAATACCCCTGAAACCTTTAAAATGACCAAAATACCCCCTGAAACTTAAAAATGACAAAAATACATCCTAGACCTAAGATATTACCGAAATACTCCCCAAAACCTAAAAATTACCAAAATACGCATGAAACCTAAAAATTACCAAAATACCCTCGAAATATGAAAATTACCAAAAAACCCCCTAAACCTAAAAAATAACCGAAAATACCCTCGAAATTATAAAAATGAATTTGGAATTTCATCACCTCCGGTTAGTCTTTGGTTAAATAATAGGTGACAAAAATTTATTTCGTCACCAAAAACACCTACATCCTAATATTGGGTGACGAATTTAGAATTTCGTCACCTCTGGTAAGTCTTTGGTGACACGAATATTTTGTCACCCTAGGTTTGCCTTTTTTTCATGACCTATAGTGACGAAATAAATATTTCGTCACCAATTGGTACATCTTTGGTGACGAAATATTGATTGTCACCAATTGGAAAATTTTTATAATATTTTGTGACAAATTCTTCTTTTCCTCACTAAATGTTATCATTTGGTGACGAAATTGTTTATCCTTACTAGATTTCGTCACCATAGCCCACTTTTGTTGTAATATTTAACCGGCCCCTCAGTGCCTACACAACAAGATTCAATGAGATATCAAGGTAAAAGAATATTTCCAATAGTTCTTAGGCAATCACAACTCAAAATAAAAGATGTTCTTGAAAAGATTGTTTGAAAAAGTTTTTTTAATTAGGATTTGAAAATAGTTTTTGCCCTAATGAGTAATAGAGAGAGGATTTGAAAAGTCAAAAACGTGCTTAGTGCTTGATGTGCAAAAAAAAAATAGAGTTAGAAAAGAGTTTTGGAGAAGGTTAGGTGAAAAATCAACTCTCTCTTGCTAGGGTTTTAATTTCGAGGCATAAGGATGTATTGATATGTTAAAACTAGGTTTTTAGGCTTATTTTTAGGGTTTTGGATGTTTCAAAGGGTTTAGGGGCTGGGCTCCATCAAAGAAGGAGGATTCAAGCCCTAAAACATGAAGTTTTGAGGTTCTGGAATAGGCCCCGCGTATGTAGGTTTGTGTATGTGTATGCAAGTTTGTGCATGTGTACGCACAGCTCCGATATCCCGATTTCAAATAGTCATAACTCACTTAATTTAAGTCCAAATTAGGCAAAATTTGTATTCAAATTGAAGACCAAGATGTCTACTTTCCAATAAAACAAACCTCACTCAAAACTTCTTTGTGGATCAAACGTTATGGTCAAAAAAATAAGCAAAAGTAATTTTTCAGCTATGTTTTCAAAGCGATTTGAGCACTTTTAAGTTGATTACTTCCAAACTATCAAAATAACTTCAATTACCTTTTGCAGACATGTCAAGCTCATCATTAGGATTAGGGACTAAAGTTTATTAACCGGGTACAAAATGAGGTGTCAACACTCGGCTTGTTTATTAAACAAGCCTAAAACTAAGGCTCAAACTTGGCTTATTTATAAACAAACAAACATGATCAAGATTTTCATCGAGCTAAACTTGATTTGTTCATGAACGGCTTGGTTCATTTACAGCCCTATGATCCAAAGAGAAAATAGAAACAAAAGTAACGTACCCAATAACCGAAGTCAACGAAAGAATAAGAAAAAAAATAATTGCTGGTGAAAGAAACAAAAAACTTACCAACAACTTTGTTGAGTTTGGAGATAGACTTGGATCGATGAGGAGAGAGAGAGAGAGAGAGAGAGAGAGAGAGAGAGAGAGTGTTTGTTTTAATTTTTTTTAATATTTTTTTTGAAAATTTAATTTATAAGTGGATAAAAGAAGTTTGAAAACTAACTAAAAAATGGTTATATTTTGTAGGTAATGTTTTAGTGGGAGTAAAGATGTATTTTTACCAAGCTTTTCTCCTACTTTAACCAACGCTGTAGGGGTATTTTGGAACCAAAAAATGTCCAATCCAAACAAGGGGAAGTCCCTTAATATATATATATATATATATATATATATATATATTAGACTCACCACACGCACTTTACATGTGCAATAATTTTCTTTTTTATTTATTTGTTTTTTTGGTTTTGTGTTATAATGTTTAAAATTGATATATAAATAAATGTGCATATTTTGTTTAATAAAGAAAGAGATAAGTTAAAATGGAATAATGTTTAAAAATGAGATAGAGATAGTGTCCTAAGTTTTAGGCTGAGAAGATAAAGGAAAAAACTTAAAACTTAGGAAAGGGAAATTACTCTTTTAACCAGTTTGTGTTTTTTAATTTAAAATTATTTAACTAAATGATAGAGGTATTTTAGAGGGTTTAAAAATTTGTGTGAGGGTATTTTAGTACGTAAAAAGTTGAAAACCAAACCAGGAATGCTGTTATTAATAGAACTAGACTCATCACGCATGCTTTGCGCGTGCAATAATGCTCTTTTTATTTTTTATTTTTTTTATTTAGTATTATAATGCTTAATAGTAATATATAAATAACCGTGTGTATCTTTTTTTTTTTAAGAAGGAGGTAAGATAACGTGAAATAATGTTTAAAAATGAGATAAAGAACCATAAGAAGTTAAAACCTAATGAGACATTTGATTTTATTAATTGGGATAAGAATTGTGATAAGTAAAAAAAAATTGAGATTTAAAAAAAGAAAAAAAAAGGATGATATACGTTAATGTGGATGGATGGGAATTTGTGATAACTATATAGAATTTGGATAGTAAAATTTTTGGAATGTTTTAAAGAATTAAAAAAAAAAAAAAAGCTTAGAAATTTCAGGATAAGAATGAGTAGTTTTTACGTGTAGTGGGTTTTTTTTTTTTTTTCTTCTTCTTCTTTTTAAGAAGAAGTAATATTGTATTTAAAAAAATATATAATTGAAGTATTTGAATTCAAATGGATAACAAATACAAATAGGAATCAAAAATTTGAATACAAATGGGTGGTGAGAATAACATTTTTTTCCCCTTTTGTACGTGAGATAGTATTACTAGTTTAACCTCTTTTTTTTTTTTTTTTTTTTTTTTTTTTGTAGGAAAAAAAATTAAACTAAAGGATATGTTATTTCAGAATTTGTATGAGAATATTTTAGTACGCCAAATATTGAAGTCAAATAGGAGAATCCTCTTATTAATAGTATGCGTGTGTGTGTGTGTATATATATATATATATATTATACGTTTATACCTAATTAGTAATGGACCACATATATTCATAGTATACATAAATGACTTACAAATTTAAATTATTTTTAGTAACACAAAAAAAAGGCTCATAAAAGTAATATAATTCAAAATCTCTTATTCTAATTTATATATAGGGTTAGATATATAATTAGTTTTTTTTATTGTTAGGACATATATAATTCACTTGTTAGGAACATATGTCACTATTTTATATAATTGGCTAATCCTTTGACAATACGCACTTTACTTGTATTTGGGTAGATCTAGGATGTATTTAATACTTCAAGAAACTATGTTTTAAGATCAAGTGTTGAAGCCATGCAAGTTTGTACAAAATTCAAGTTTGAAAAGTGTCTATCATTAAAGCTCGACAACTAGCCATCTATCGAGCTTGAAGAGCTGTTCCAGCCCCGTGGCTCGACAGCAGCTCGACAGATAGGCATCTGTCGAGGTTTATGAAAAACAGAATTTTAGTTCTGTTTTGACTCTAATTCGTGATTATGTATTTGGGCTTTCTTTTCTCATAACCCTAAACATATAAAAGGATTATTTTAAGGGCCGTCAAAGTGAACACAAGTTGCACAAGTGTTGAGCAAAGTTTGTTCAAGCAAATTGTGACCAGAGACAGAATTTTCCCTAGTTCATCATTTTTGTGAAGAAGTTTTTGTGTTTATGCACTGTAGGGTTTTGTGATCAAGCATCTTCTAGATCTTCATCATGTGATGAACTGAAGAACTTTGCAGCTAACAACCTTCTCTAATTGGTGATTGAAGTCGTGTACTGGGATCCGCACGATTGATTAGTCACGTACTGGGAGTCATGCATTACAAGGAATGATTATCACTACAGAATAAGTCCAATTGGGTATTGGGGTAAGGGTTCAACTGTAGGTTGGTATAAGGTACTGGGATTCCTTTACTTGTAATCACTTGTTTTGATAATAGTGCATTCTCGAGAGTGGTGACCTTAAATTCACCCAGTGGGGTTTTGCCTCGTTGGTTTTCCCCATTCATAAATAAATCACCTGTGTTAAATTTATTTTCAGCTGCATTTAACTTAATTGGAGATTTGTTTGTGCTACCACGCTTATTGCATGTAATTGAATCTAATTAATTCACTTGGCTAATTAATTGGTTAATTCATCATAAGAGGTCAATACATTCTTGGCCTATCATTTATGATTTATTTATATTGGATTTCTTGTTCTCTACACTAAATTAACTCATATGACACAAAATTTAAAAACTTTAGGACACATGGCACAAAATTGATATTGTGATTGAGTTGAAATATGACAGGGAATGTTAATAGGACTGTTATGTCTGAAGAAGAGTGTGAAATCACAAAGAGCCATGTGTTGAATAAGAAGAATGGAGAGTATAGGAAGATGTTGGTGTAGCAATTTATTCTTGCACCATTAAAAGGTGTTGAGCACGGTGGTGCATATATTGATGGATTTCTTGGGTGATAGAATACCAATGTGGGCTTTGACTATTGATGTGGTCGTTTTCATGCGCGTGATTATTGAGATGATAGGGATTTTGATCATAATGAAATTTGCAAATACTTTTTACTAGATTCATGTTGCAATGATTTAGTTCTTTGAATTCTTTTAATCAATTCAAATTTAGCTGCTCTAATCAGCAATTGAAATTGATTTAGGAGACTTTATATGCCTCTTAGTTTGGGAATGCATATGCTTGTGTTAATGACAACTTTTTTGCATTTAGAGGAATTGTTTTATAATTCTAACAATTTGTAAAAAATATTTTATATATCAGAATATGAGAAAAACTACTACTTGCCAGACAGTTATGCACACGAAATCTTAATATCTAAGATAGTTTTTCAAATCTTTGTATTTCCTTTTTATGATCAGGAGTTTAATTGAATTTCAATTTGTACAGGCAAGGAGGACTCAAGCTCAAGGTGCTCTGGAGTGTCAAAAGTGCTACTGAATTCCTATCTCGAAGAGAACTCATTTACATCCGTTGTGTCTTAAGTTGTATCTGATGTGTCTGCCAGAGTTGTGGCTCTTCCTGGATTTCTAATATAAAAGTCTCTAACCAATTTAACTGCCTCCTTCCAAGCAATTTCTTTATCAAGAGTTGCATTTCCTACGGTAGCATCTTGATGTTGCTGACGACTTATGGTTAAGCAAATTAGGGATAGAAATAGACAAATGGTAGAAATGGCAAAAGATATTAGATAGAGAACCCCAAAGCACTGGAGACCAAGCTTTCCGGTTCACTAGAAGTAATGTTGGTTGATCACTCATGTGAGGGAGTCAACCATTCATCCTCAAGTACCTTTGTCTCTCCATTCTATGATAGCTTTAAAACTGCTCCACAAAAATCCCTTGCAATTGTTGAGCCTTTTGGGAAGATCTGGATAGGAAGCAGGATAAGATATCTATTAGACTCTTTAGTAGTAGAAACAAGTTAATTTCTAAGAACATTTTAAAAAACAGGAAAAAGTAGAAAGGGTTTAGTTTTAAACCTTAAGGGCTATCTTATTGGCTATACTGGAAACTTAAATAATAGTATATGCATGAACTATGAAACACACACTAAACCACATAAAAAGTTATTAGGTGATGTCGCGGAAGCCTGAAGAAAAGCACACATGATGCTCTCTTGATGGAACAGAAACTAAACTGTTAGTTTCTAGTAGTAAACCTCGATTTCACAAGGGTTTCCCTGAGTCCACAAAGAGATAAAACTGAAATCCACCAGAAGAAAATTTGACAAAACTTCTGTGTTTATTGATAATAGTCTAATTTGTCATTGACGGCTACAAAACATATAAATACTGAGGAAAAAAAAAAGTCCAAAACCCTAATTCACACTAATTACGCGACTAGGTAACAAAAATACCAAATTTTACCAAAAATGGCAAAATTGAGTTAAATGAAGAATCATAAACTACTGACCATGAAGGGTTGTCCCAAAATAGACGGGACCTCATTCTGACTTTTAAATTAAAAGTTATTAAGGAAAAACAAATATTACTATAAACAGCAAAAACACTGTTTTTGGGGGGCCTTAATGAAGGAATTCGCCTAAATTTTGGCGACATTCATGGCCTGTCATGAATCTGGATCAGAACACCGTTTCCCTTCAACCTGCCAAATTTCACGCAATTCCGACACTATTACCTTGATGGCCCCTACTGGCACCCCCCTTTGATCTTGCGTTGTGACTTCCTGCACCCCTGCTGCTCCAAGAAGGTATGTGCTGTCTGTTCTACATCAGTCCCCCCCACTTGAAAAGAACTCGACCCCCAGTTCCCACTATCTGGTTCATCAGGAGGATGATAATCATACAAGTCAGCAACATTGAAGGTAGAAGAAATGTTCATGTCTGGAGGAAGAGCAACCACATAAGCATTGTTGTTGATCTTCTTAGTAATCTAAAATGGCCCATACTTCTTGTCCCTCAATTTGTTGTAGGTACCAACAGGAAATCTCTCCTTTCTAAGATAGACCAACACTAAATCCCCAACATTAAAGATCTTCTCACGCCTCTTCTTATCAACAACTGCCTTGTACTTGGCATTTATAGCTTCAAGTTTCTGCCTCACCTCCTCTTCCATGGCCTGAATACAGTCTGCTACTTGACTCATTCCTAGAAGCTTAGGTAAAGGTACCAAGTCCAAAGCGTATTTTGGGGGCACGCAGTAGACGATGGCAAATGGAGACTTACCGGTGCTTCTACTGACTGAGCTATTGTACGCAAACTTTGCTTGGGACAATGTAAGATCCCACTACTTGGGCTTCTTGCCTGAGATACACCGAATCAAATTCCCAAAAGTACGATTAACCACTTCTGTCTGGCCATCAGTTTGTGGATGACTAGTGCTATTGTAATTCAAGGAAGTGTCAAAATGCTTCCACAAAGTCCGCCAAAAGTGACTAATGAACTTGGTATCCTGGTCAAAGGTGATGGACTTTGGCACTCCATGCTAACACACAACTTCTTTAAAGAATAGATTGGCCACTCGAGTAGCATCTAAAGTCTTCTTGCATGTTATGAAATGGGACATCTTCGAGTACCTGTCAACCACAACAAGGTACTTGAGGATGGATAATTGGTACTTGGTACTTGAGGATGCATCCCTAAAGACCACAGACAGATCCTCCCATGGTGCCATTGGAACTAGCAAAGGCATGTATAAACCAGTATTCTGAGATTAACCCTTAGTAGTTTGGCAGATTGGACACTTCCTCACATGATTGCCAACATCCCTCTTGAGTTATGGCCAATAATACCTCTCTTCCACCAGTGCTATAGTTTTATCTATGCCCATATGTCCACCCAAACCTCCACCATGCAACTCCCTAATAATCTTCTCCCTCAATGAACTTTTAGGGATGCATAATTGGTTACCTCGAAAGAAGAAACCATCCTGGATGTACATACTATTGATAGCAGTATGAGTTTGTTGACACTTACCCCAAATATCACCAAAATCCTTATCATGCTCATACAACTCCTTGAGGCAATCAAACTCTACAACTTCAGTACGTAGGGTGGTCAACAAAGATACTTGCCTACTAAGTGCGTCAGCCACCTTATTAGTGACACCAGACTTGTGCTTTAATGAGAAATGGAAGCGCTGTATATAAGCTACCCATCGAGCATGCATCCTGTTAATGCTAACTTGACTGTTGATGTGCTTCAATGCCTAATGATCTGTATATAACACAAACTCCCTCTGAATTAGGTAGTGCTCCCAATGCTTAAGAGTCCGTACTACAACAAAGAACTCCAGCTCATAGGCCAACCATTTACTTCAAGCTTCACAAACTTTCTCACTGAAGAATGCTACTGGTCTGTTGTCTTATGAAAGAACAGCGTCTATCCCGACCACAAATGCATCACAGTCCACCTAAAACACCTTATTGAAGTTGGGTAATGCCAAAACTAGGGCTATGCTCAACTTTTCCTTGATCAAGGCAAAGCTTTGTTCTGCCTCATTTCCCCATGAGAACCTCCCCTTCCTCAAAAACTCAGTGATAGGGGCTATTATGCTACTGAAATCTCGAACAAACCTTCGATAGAAGGTTGCTAGCCCATGGAAGCTTCGCACATCACTCACTGTCTTTAGGGTTGGCTATTCTCTGACTGCACAGACCTTGTCCTCATCAACATGAATCCCATTCACACTAACCACATACCCTAAGAACAGCAACTTATCAATCAAGAAGCTACATTTCTTCAAGTTGATATACAACTCATTGGCCTGCAACACCGCCAATACTTCTCCCACATGATTAAAGTAGGTTGCTTCTGTCTTACTGTAAATCAGGATATCGTCAAAATAAACTACCACAAACTTTCCAATAAGTGGTTTCAACACCTGATTCATAAGTTTCATGAAAGTGCTGGGAGCATTGGACAATCCGAAAGGCATTACCGTCCACTCACACAACCCCTCCTTTGTCTTAAAAGTTGTCTTCCACTCATCTCCAAGTCGGATCCAAATCTGGTGATACCTACTCTTGAGATCCAGCTTGGTTTAACACTTGGACCCACTCAACATATCAAACATGTCATCTAGTCAGGGAATAGGAAATCAATATCTGACTGTGATCTTGTTGATGGCTCGACTATCCACACACATACGCCAGCTCCCATCCTTCTTCGGTGTTAATAATGCAGTACTGCACATGGACTCATACTCTCCCTAATCTGTCCCTTGCTCAAAAGCTAATCCACCTGCCCCTGTAGAATCTAACCCTCTTAATGATTCATCTTGTAATGTGGCAAATTTGGTAGACTAGCTTCAGGAGCTAAATCAATGCAATGCTGGATGTCACACATTGGTGGTAAACCTGCAGGCAGCTCTTCTAGAAAAAGCTCTTCAAACTCCTTGATCAATGGTTGAATTGCCTCAGGTATCTCAATAACCTTCTTTGGCTTACCATCCATCACTACTACAACATATACCTGTTTCAACTCCTTACAATCCCTGTCAAACTCATCTTCATTGTTCACTATGAGGAGTGCTGGCTTCCCCTCCACTTTAGAAGCTTTGGGTAGACTACCTTCCTTAATAAGACCAAGGACAATTTTTCTGCTATTCTTAAAAAACACATACACATTATCCTTACACCTATGAGTAACATCTACATCATATTGCCAAGGTCTACCTAGTATTAAATGATATGCATCCATTTCAACAATATCACAAACTACTTCATCTACATAACATTTACCCATAGAAAAAGTAACACAACATTGTTGAGTAACTAGAGTTTCCGTACCTTTCTTGATCCAACCTATCTTGTACAGAGAGGGATGCTTTTCTATTTTCAGTCCCAGCTTGGTAACCAAACTCTTCAACTCAATGTTCTCTACACTGCCATTGTTAATGATCAAATCACATACCCTCTTACTGATGGTGCATCGTGCTCGGAATATCTCATTCCGCTGATCACCGTATTCCACCCTTGATGTGAGCAACAACCTCTGAATCACCAAAAACCGCCTTAATGGCACGCCTTCCTCGTCCTCTTGGACCTTATTGGGATCATAGGCATACGGATCAGCATCATTATACACCTCTTCACCCTCATGTTCACCTTCTACCTCGCTCTCTTCTGCCACCACTAGATTCACTGCAGCTCGCTTAGGGCAAGTACTAGATCGATGTCCTGTTTCTCCGCACCTGTAGCACTTATTCCCAATTGGCCTAGCACAAGGGTTGGTGTTCGCTATTGGTTGGGCTGCGGAACCTGCTATTGCCATTATGGATTGGTTGACACCACTATTCTCCCTAATCACGGGTTATGATCGTGGTGTAAACATAGGCTGTTTACCTTTGTTGGCAGTGGAACTAGAGGACTCCGAACTGCAGTTGGAAAACTTCGAACCTGCCCTGGGATGCTAATATTCTATTTTCTTGGATAGGTTACAGCCTCATTCAAAGTATATAGGGTTTGTAAGGATACCTAATTTCGGATGAAAACTCACAACCCGTGTACAAATTTGGATATCCGTTGATCTTCAATTTCCTCCAAATCATTACGATACGCCAACCTGTCAAACTCCTCCATGTACTCCAACTATCCGAGTACCCAGCCTGCAATCTTGGTACTGTCTGAACAACTCTTGCTAGTAATCTGGTGGTAAGAACCAATCTACCATTAATCTTTTCATTCTTCTCCATGATTGTATTGGAAGCTTTCATTCACGAGTACGATTTAATTGAACACAATCCCACCAGGCAAATGCTCCTCCCTTCAATTTTAGGCCACCCAACACACCTGTTTGTCATCTACTATACCCATATAATCGAAAAACTTTTCCACCTCACTGACCCAATCCAGATACTCTTCAATGGAGACATTACCATTAAAGGATGGTAACTCTACTTTCATCCGATAGTCCCTCTGCTCCTGATAATCTAGGCCATTATCCCTTGCGGGACCACGTAATTTCCAAGGACTCTCTCTGCATACTCCTCGTCTTCACTGTTTTGTAGTCTTGCTGCCTATTCCCGTTTGGACCACGATGGGAAGGGCCACGCGCTTGGTTATCACGTCGCTCTTCGTCATCACGATTAGGGTTTCGGTTAAGCAAGGTAGCAAGTGCTTCTTGAATCTAGTCCAAATTTTGCTAGGTTGAATCACGGAATTTTTTATTTTCATCACGAAAATCAAGGAACTCAGCCTAGTGAGGACTGGGTTGTTGACGTCGTCACTGCCGTCATTGTTGTGGTGGTCACTGTCTCGCCGATTAGCCATCAAACCAGGGTAAGTCAAGGCTTTGATACCAACTGATGTCGCGGAAGCCTGAAGAAAAGCACACACAATGCTCTCTTGATGGAATAGAAACTAAATTGTTAGTTTCTAGTAGTAAATCTCGAATCTACAAAGGGTTTCCTTGAATCCACAAGGAGATAAAACTGGAATCCACCAGAAGAAAATTTGACAAAACGTCTGTGTTTATTGATAATAGTTTAATTTGCTACTAACGGCTACAAAACATATAAATGCTAAGAAAAAAAAACATCTAAAACCCTACTTCGCACTAATTATGCGACTAGGTGACATAAATACCAAATTTTACCAAAAATGGAAAAATTGAGTTAAATACAGAATCATAAACTACTGACCTTAAGGGTTGTCCCAAAACAAACGGGACCTCATTCTGACTTTTAAATTAAAAGTTATTAAGGAAAAACAAATATTACTATAAATAGCAAAAACACTGTTTTCGGGGCCTTAATGAAGGAATTCAATTAAATTTTGGCGACATTCATGACATGTCATAAATCTGGATCAAAACGCCATTTCCCTTCAACTTGCCAAATTTCATGCAATTCCAACACTATTACCCCGATGGCCCCTACTGGCACCCCCCTTTAATCTTGCGTTGTGACTTCCTGCGCCCATGTTGCTCCAGGAAGGCATGTGCTGTCTATTCTACATCATTAGGGGTATAAATTTAAGGGTATATATCTATACATGTGTCTGTGCTTTGTAGAAAATTTACGGTACGTTTGTTTTAAGATGGTCAAAGCAGAAGTATATTTAAATTTATGAGGTTTGGCATAATGTATGAGTTAGTACTCACAAAGCCCAATCCTCCAAATCTGTTGGTGCATATGGTAGCAGTGTAACCCTTGCAATACTTATTAAGGAAAACTTTCTTATAGGGGAGTTCAAGAAAGGCAGTAGCCATGTTGTTGCTTTTGAATTCACTAAAGTATTGGCCTTTATTATTGACGTTCACAATATTTTTTGGCTTGAACTTAAGCACATTCTCCAAATAATTCCTTACAAATGAGTCACCATCGCAACCAATTTTCAAGTTGTTCATCTTTAACCACTTGATAACTGTGACATTTGGTCGTAGTTTTCGCACTGTGAGCATAGAAGACAGACTAGCAGTATAGCTTGAGGTTAGGATCAACACGATAAACAGCCACGCTACAATCACCAAACGTGTTAAGTTGTTATGATGGGGTACCATGTAAATGTCTTATGAGAGTCCTACTGCCGCCCAACCTTTGAGAGTCCTTATTGTTTATTCTTATCTTTTCTACTAGTTATCATATCTCTATTTTAGTAGTCCTAGTTATCTAGGTATCTTATCTCTATTTGAATAATTATCTAGTAATATTATCTAGTTATCATAGGAGATTATTACTCTTTAAATAAACGTTTATGGCATTTGCAATTGTATTGTGGTTTGTCTTCCACCCAAGGACGAAGCCAGGACTTTGAGTTAAGGGGGGCGACTTTGACCTCTAGCTCTGCAGCTTCTTGGCCACTGAGTTTTTTATTTTATTTATTTTATTTTATGAGTTTTTGATGTGTGCACCTGCTGGGTAAAGACAAAATTATTTTATTTGAAACTTTTTAAAGGGCCAGTTGTTTGTTTGAGTAAAATTGGTTAATTAGACTTAATTTTTTTTGGCTTTGCTATTGGTGATTTTTGGTGTTGCACAAATGTTTTTGGGCTAGTATATGTTCTTTTAAATTTTAGATCTATAAATTTTTTAATAGCCATTAAAATGAGAAAAGTGCTAGAGGTATATTGTTAATATAGTGAGTGATTATTGGTAAGTTAAAAAGTGATGTAAGTGATAGGCTCAAATGTGAACTAATAAGAATTTGTACCTCAACAATATATAAAAATGTTATAGATAAGTTTGTAACTATAACATTACTCTATAAATAATCAAAGATATTGTTAAAGGGGCAAAATGTAATTTTATAAAACAAAATTGTTAAATTTAATGCATATTAAAAAAAAAAAAAAAAAAAAAAAAAAAAAAATTGGGGGGCCATTGCCCCCTGGGTCAATTAATGCCTCCGTCCCTGCTTCCACCCAAAGGAAGTCTTTTTTATCAATTTCCATCTCTATTCTTATCAAGTTATTGATTTTTTCTCTTGCAACACAAAACAATGTGATATGAGTTCATTCTATTAGTAAGCATAATTTCATTCAGAAGCACTCTAATTTAATTTGACCATATCTCTGTGGTGATTAACATGTTGAATCTTTTAATGATAAATAAAGAGCACCCGATAGAATATTATACATTCAGCAAATTTAACGCACATTTCAATACAAATTTTCCAATGGTGGACTAACTATTGCACATAGTTAGGCTTCTACAAGTGTAATTGCATGCCATGGGCTCTATAGATCAAATTGATACTTACTATGTGCAAAGAACAAAGAGGAGAAGGAAAACCAAAGTGCAGTGCTAAGCTGATTCTACCATGGGCCACTGAATTCTGGATTGGATTGGCATTCCAGGAACCAAACAATAAGCATTGTGTATATAATGATGGCAGCAGTCACCAACCACATGTCCCTAGTAAAAGGCTTCGTAAACATCAATGGTGACCCTTTAGGTTGTGTTGGAACTATCATGGACAAACCTGACTCAACATATGGAAGGGTTAAATCCAAATATTGCAACCGGTCGACTAGTATTGTCATGTCACCAATGACAGCACCATAAGTCTCTTGTTGTATTTGGTCCAACATGACGAGGATAAAATCTTAATTAGAAACTTATAATTGTAATAACCAAATAAAAGATATATAAGCAAAAAAAAAATAAATCTATAATACTAGTTGTGGGGGGTAAAAGACCGGGAAGCTCATGTCAATGTCTACGTTGGGTCAAGGGCCCAATTCAAGGAAAAACCTCTCCTCGGCCATGGGAAGAACCCTCCTCGGCCATGGATGTAGCCGAGGACAAAGGGAGCAACCTGCTACTGGTAGTGACACTCTAGGTCATTTCATGGAACAGGAAAAGTACTAAAACAGAAAATGACAACAGAGAAAATAGAAATGTCTGAGGGAAAGGTTACCATTATGGCATTCAGTACCTTGTACCTGACATAGCCATACTTTTCTGCCTTTACAACCACTCCCAACAACTGGAGGGGAGGCCTGATGGGACAAGTATCAACACTAGGAACCTAATTGAGGAGGGAGGAAATCATTATAAAAGAGGGGGGAAGGAGACAGAGAGGGGGGGACCCTATCACACAAGAGGCACCAGAAAAAGCTCATCGGGCCATGCCAAGGACCAATCCTCTTTGATAAACCCAGTTCATTTCAACTTGATCGTGAAAAACACCATGTTAACTGTTGTCCATACACTAAAACCTAGCTCTTTGACCCACTCTCTAAAAATTCATTGTATCAGGCTCACTGATATAAGGTCCCATACATCTTAGGCCTGAGCTGAAAAATGTGACCCTACAATTGGCGCCGTCTTTGGGGAGAGCTTATGCGTTGGCGAATACAACGATTAATCACAGTGGGATCAAGCTCCTATCAGTAAGAGTGGCTCGTGAAGACCATCTTGGCGGTGGTGCAAGCTACACGAAAGCTTCCACATTATTTCCGAGAACACACCGCCATTGTCATAACTCAGCTTCCGCTTAGGTCTACACTTCGAAGTGTTGATTACGCAGGAAGGATTGCTAAACGGAGTGCGGTTCTAGGGGCTTCTGACGTCAAAGTGTGCCCCATGCACTTGGCAAGGGGCTAATTCTCGCGGGCCTAGTAGTCTGATTCGTTGAATTCCATTCGAAGAAAGAAGCCGAGAGCCAAACCAGAATCTTTTGCAGTGGTTAAACAGAACCTTAGTTATGTCGGGTCCTCAGACCTTCGGCTTTGGGGAAATTAACGCGCAATGACAACTTTCTAAATGACCAAGTACTAGACAGAACCAAGGTCTTGCATGGTCTCCGGACTCAAACCTACGGGGAAACTAGTTACTTCAAGAAGGCCCAAGTATTAGACAGAACCAAGGTCTTACATGGTCCTCGGACTCAAACCTATAGGGAAACTAGCTACTTCAAGAAGGCCCAAGTACTAGACAGAACCAAGGTCTTGCATGGTCCTCGGACTCAAACCTATTTGGAAACTAGCTACTTTAAGAAGGCCCAAGTACTAGACAGAACCAAGGTCTTGCATGGTCCTCGGACTCAAACCTATGGGGAAACTAGCTACTTCAAGAAGGCCCAAGTACTAGACAGAACCAAGGTCTTGCATGGTCCTCGGACTCAAACCTATGGGGAAACTAGCTACTTCAAAAAGGCCCAAGTACTAGACAGAACCAAGGTCTTGCATGGACCTCGAACTCAAACCTATGGGGAAACTAGCTACTTCAAGAAGACCCAAGTACTAGACAGAACCAAGGTCTTGCATGGTCCTCAGACTCAAACCTATAGGGAAACTAGCTACTTCAAAAAGGCCCAAGTACTAGACAGAACCAAGGTCTTGCCTAGTCCTTAGATTCAAACCTATGGGGAAACTGCTACTTCAAGAAGGTCCAAGTACTAGACAGAACCAAGGTCTTGCATGGTCCTCAGACTCAAACCTATAAGGAAACTAGTTACTTCAAGAAGGTCCAAGTACTAGACAAAACCAAGGTCTTGCATAATTCTCGGACTCAAACCTATGGGGAAACTAGCTACTTCAAGAAGGCCCAAGTACTAGACAGAACTAAGGTCTTGCATGGTTTTCGGACTCAAACCTATAGGGAAACTAGCTACTTCAAGAAGGCCCAAGTACTAGACAGAACCAAGGACTTGCATGGTCCTCGGACTCAAACGTATGGGGAAACTAGCTACTTCAAGAAGGTCCAAGTACTAAACAGAACCAAGGTCTTGCATGGTCCTCGAACTCAAACGTATGGGGAAACTAGATACTTCAAGAAGGCCCAAGTACTAGACAAAACCAAGGTCTTGCATGGTCCTCGGACTCAAACCTATAGGGAAACTATCTACTTTAAGAAGGCCCAAGTACTAGATAGAACCAAGGTCTTGCATGGTCCTCGGGCCTCCTGCTTTGTGGAAACTAACACGCGCTGGCACCTTTCCAAGCGTTTAAGCTATATTCAATCATGCCTCGGTCCTCAGACCAAACGCCTAAAGCAAGTTAAAGCTATAAACATCATCATAAACGTGGAAAAGAACCTTAGTACCTGGTGATCTCCTCAAACTATTTACTTTAAGTTACACGTCCTTGGGCGGTTACACTATTCGCAATGTAGAACATGTGGTTGCTTTCCTGGGTAGTCCTCTATAGTTAACTTACTTAGAGTTGGCAGTGGTGTGCCCGTCAGTTTTGATAAGTTCAGGGTGACAACTCTTTACCATCAACGGCGTCAATTCTAAGTACTATTCAAAAGAAAAGATACCAGCACACCCATTCATAAAATAATTATTGCAGAAAAGAAAAGGTACGCAAAATGAAATAAAGTTGTCTTTTTATTAGATAAAGAAGAAGTACAGTGTACATAAAAGGGCTTAGACAAGGCTATATCAAAAGCTAACTATAAAAAAGCAGTCCACGGGAACGATAAATCCTCAATCTTGCTCCAGCAGTAACCAAGCAAGTATGGATGGCATCAGCGGTGGAAGAGAAGAAGAAGCAAAGATGCCCGGTCCACAATCTTGCTCCAGCAGCGATCGAGCAAGTATGGATGGCACCGGCGATGGGAGAGAAGAAGCAAAAACGCCAAATCCACATACCTACTCTAGCAGCAATCGAGCAAGTATTACTCTAGTAGCAATTGAGCAAGTATGGATGGTACCGGCAATGAGAAACCCAAATCCGCACATGCGTGACACACGATGCCGGATGAAATCCAAATTTTGTCGCACCAAAAATCTGATGCGACCTACACCTGCTTCGGATTTTAGCAAAAGGAATAGAGACTTCTTTCTTGTCAAGTCGAAAGGGAGAAATATCTTCGGCCTCTGCCTCTCTTGCCTTAACTGTGTCATTCTAAACCTCGGAGACACCCGTGACTTCTAAAGAGGGTTTGGTTCCTCCTCCCTCACTCTTATCCTTGACCATTTCACTCCCTAAATCTCAATCACTACCTTGGTGGGTTCCTTGGGAACATTTAGAGAGTTAAAAGCCTGAAACTCCCGCAGAACTCAAGGGTCTGCGAATAAAGAAGAACGAGTTCCCCCCATGTGTCTTATATGGGAGGCAAACCTAGTGGCAATCAATTCGCCCAAATCTCCAAGAAAGAATTACAAGCGAGATAAATCTTACTTAATTTCCAAAGCAGTCTTCAGTCATTGGATTTGCGTCACCTTGTAAAAAGACCTTAATGAAAGCGTGCCTCGTGTACCGAAATCGTAGGAACGCGGCTTGGATAAACTAAAAGAACGTCTCACAACCAGGAATAATGCAAAATGTGAGCAAAAGGGCAATCATCACATCGAGATCCTCCTTTCCTCCCATGGGGAAGAAACAAAGAATCTCGAGGGGCTATTGTGGGGGGTGAAAGACTGGGAAGCCCATGTCAATGTCTACATTAGGCCAAGGGCCCAATCCAAGGAAAAACCCCTCCTCGGCTATGGATGTAGCCGAGGACAAAGGGAGTAACCTGCTACTGGTAGTGACACTCTGGGTCATTCCACGGAACAGGAAAAGTACTAAAACAGAAAAGGACAACAGAGAAAATAGAAATGTCTGAGGGAAAGGCTACCATTATGGCATTCAGTGCCTTGTACCTAACATAGCCATACTTTTCTACCTTTACAATCACTCCCAATAACTGGAGGGGAGGGCTGATGGGACAAGTATCAGCACTAGGAACCCAATTGAGGAGGAAGGAAATCACTATAAAAGAGGGGGGAGGGAGACAGAAAGGGGGGGACCCTATCACACAAGAGTCACCAAAAAAAGCTCCTCGGACCGTGCCGAGGACCAATCCTCTTTGATAAACCCAGTTCATTTCAGCTTGATCGTGAAAAACACTGTGTTAACTGTTGTCCATACACTAAAGCCTAGCTCTTTGACCCACTCTCTACAAATTCATTGTATCGGGCTCACTGGTCTAAGGTCCTATACATCTTGGGTCTGAGCTGAAAAACATGACCCTACACTAGTCAATTTAGTCAATTATTCATTTCCTTCTCCTAGGGGTATATCTATTTTTATTTTAAGATTTCTTGCTCTTCCAAGGGGCGTCTCTCTCTTATAGAAGGACCAAGTTAATTTCTGGTAAGCTATCAAAATGGTATTGCAAAATAAATGATTTTGAAGCACAAGTGACAATGAGAAGTTTCGGGATTTGGGGAAACCAACAGCAGAACAAGTTCCAAATGAATTTCATTTACTTGATCCATCTACTTGCTATAGTTTATGACACTAATTTGATCTACAGACTCTCTTAGGGTATGATTGATTGGGGGATAGGAAGTGGGAGGATAAAAAATTGGAAAGAATGGAAGTGTGGAAGGATAAAAAAGATTTTAGTTTTCCATTGATTAGGGATGAAAAAAATGGTGGGATGGAAAAGTCTTTTGTTTGATTGAAAATAAAAATAAGTGGATAGAAAATATAGTTACATAAATTTACTCTTACGCCAATATTAGAAAAGAAAATATAATAAGAAAATAAAATAATAATAATAATAATAATTACCTGATGAGAAGTGAACCTGGTTGGGGGAATTAAGAAAACCAAAGAAAAAAAAAAAAAAAAAAAAAGTGGGGGGGGGGGAGGGGGGGGGAACGGATGAGCAGTAAACACAATAAAACAAAAGAAGAAATAGACAAAAATGTGCTCATAGAAAATTCAACGGGCAGAATTGTTATGTTTGTAGTGTATACACCAGATATAATGACTTATCAATGAATAAAAGGCAGAGAAGAATTTAGGATTGCCTACTTGTGTTAATAATAATAAATTTAAATAAACGGGAGAGAAGAAGTGTTGCTTGCTTATGTTAATGTTAATAACAATACATAAAATGTGTATCTACAATACTTAATGGGCAGAATAATTAAGTGGTATGTTTGTAGTGTATGAACCAGATGTTTATTAACTATAAATTATCAATGAATAAAAGGAGAGAAGAAGTCTAACCTTATTAAAAACATGATAAACCAGATCATTGTAGGGGCCATTATAGGCCTTAAATTCATAAGGTAAAATCATACCCCAAGAGGTCTAATGCCTTGTGAAACATTTGAATGCAGAAACCATCATAATAATTCTCATTGGTATCAACCTTCACAAACTTATCAAATGTTGTTCTGCCTGGAACTTCAATTTTCAATGGCTTTGCAGTAGTCGGCATTTCCCAACCTTTTGGTGTTCCCTTTAGGTTCCTTGGCCAAATTACTGGACCAACCAAAGCATTTGGGGTATCATTAAAATATTCACTTCATTTTTTTCTTTGGAAGGGCTCCTAGTCATGGAGAGCTCCAGAAGTCTATTTCTTTGTATTTCTTCCCAACCACGTTTACAATCCTCAAAACAAGACTTTCTGAGAGCTGGTTTTCTTCGAGATGTATTTTGCCACTTAAACCAGAGAAATTTATGGACAACATATTGTGTAACAATATACTAGACTACTAGTGTTACTAGTCATTCTTTATATTGATTGTATAACAATTCGAATGCTATCGTATGCTCTCAGAGCAAAAGTCCCAGGTTCGGAATTATCTTCCTCAGGATATTCAGCTTTGAAAATTCTGCAAAATTGGGCATGAAAATCTTGGTACTTTGAGCTGCCTTCAGGATAATAGGTTTTGATTCCTAAAGAGCCTTTCATAGAGGAAATAACAGGGTTGTTAATAGAGTCCAACAAACTTGTAATGCTATCTGGAATTATCCAAGCTGTTTCTCCTCCTACAAGTCCCATCTTCTTAGCTTGTCTGAACAAGTGAATTACCATTGCTAATGATGAATCAAGAACAATAAAAACTCGAGATTGTGTTTTCAGAAGCTTGACCAGCTCTTCATTAACAAGCCCTTCTGGATCAGACAAAGAAGAAAATGGTGGAAGGATCAAACGGTACTCAATCTCTGAACCAACATTTTGAAGAGCCTCCGATAAGAATGATAACTTCACAGAATCACCACCATATACTTCCTCTTCATAAATTGCTACGACCCTTTGCCAATTATATGCATGAACAATATCTGCAATGCATTTTATATCTGTTTGGAACCATTTGTAGACATTTGTATCAAGAAAGGCTAGCGAAGTGGTATTAGTGGTGGAGTGATGGCTGGAGCTGCGAAGGAAATAACTGGAACATTAGCTTGACCTCCAATATCGGCTACCAGAGCTGCTTCATGCCAATAATAACTTTCACCTTTTTTTCTCTAATCATCTCCTCAGCTGCAACCAAAATATAGATATTCTATCAACTACATCATTAAAAATCTATCTTGTAGATTGTGATATGGAATGGAGTGGGCTTGTGTTTTAAAGCTTGTCCCACATTAAAAGTTTATTTTTAAATTAAAGAGTTAAGGGAGAGAGAGAGAGAGAGACTTATACAATTGGGCCTACATCCAATAAGGAAGCCTTTAGTTACATTTTTATTATACTACAAGTGTTTACAATGAACTCTGAGTAGGGTTATTCTAGGACTTAGAGGTAGAAGCTTGATGATACCAAATATAAGCTTGTGAAGATCCCTCGTTGTTTTAGATGTCTTAAAAGTGACCATGAATGACTAAATTGTATGATCTACGAACTAGACATAATGCTGCATAAGGGAAATGAATTCAAAATTGAAATTCTTAGCAAAAAATTAAAAAAATTAAAATTAAAAATTGAAATCTATGTAAATAAGGGAATTGGAAAGACCTCATTGGAACAAGTCAACCTTGGTCAACTTTTCAAAATCTACAAAAAGTTAAAGGTTAAGACCAAGTCAACGTAGTAAAAAATTATGGATCAATGTAGTGGGCTGGGTTCAGTTCTGATTGGTAGCCCAATAAGGACTCGTTTTGAGTTTCAAACTGGCCAAGTCATAATTGAGTTAGCCCGAAAAAATTGATGTTGTTGACATGGCAATTGATGTATCAATTCTAATAAGGCACTAGTGCAGTAGAGGCTATTGAAGCCACGTACATGCTAACATATTGGTGCTAACGTAGTTAAGGCTGATAATAATGACTTAGAATGTGAAACTTGGCAAGATAACGTCACGAATGACATCACAGATTGGAAACCGATGTGTATATGGCATGTGACAAGCATGGAGGTGCATGCAAGCGTGGAGAATTTGGGGTGGCGCATCGGGGCACATGAAGAGCATGGATTGATGTGCCGATCCTTGTGGTGGCGCATAAGCATGCATAGAGCCTTCTTTTTGGTTGATTTTTGCATTGTCGATGTGTTGATTGGCTTGAGGTCTTTCACATAGTGGTGGTTGTAAGGTGATTTTAAGATGGAGAGAAGCGGCTTGCAAGAAATCCAGATATATGACGACAAATTTGGGTTGGAGAAGTTGGCGATTCCGCGAAGAACAGATTTAATCATGGTAGTAGCTAGGATTATATTGATTTCATGGAAATTAAAAATAATAAAAAAAAAAAGCTAGAATTTTTTTATGAGCCAAGATCGATTTGTTTTGATACAATGTTAAAATGAATGAAAATTTTGGAGTATTGAATCTATTGATGTGAGAAGAATAAAGAGAGAGAATAAGAGAATATATACGAGGGCTACATCATTCGGAATACAAATCCTCTGTACCACATCTTATTATGTTTTTTTTTTTTTTTTCATATTCGACTTGACGACCAATGTCCGCAAAATAAATCCATAGAAACTACATCTTTACTAAGCTCTAGTGTGTGTACAACAAATCACAACAAAAAACTGGGCCTATAGGTATTAAAAATGTCACTATAGGCCCATTTGGGCTATAACAATGTTTGTTATAGTGACATTTACAAAAGCCACTATTGTACCGCCACTATAGCATTTTTAAAATTAAAAAAATAAATTGGTCTATAGTGACAATACAATAGTGGCGTTTTACTAACCCTATATTTGTGTTCTACAAACGCCATTATAGTCGAAAACCCCCCCAACCAAAAAAAAAAATTTGATTTCCAAAAATTAATTTTTGGTAATCAAATGTTTTTTTAAATTGAAATAAAATCGTAATTAAATTAAAAGACAAAAAACATAAATAAAACAAAATACAAACACTATAGTCCAACAAATTTAAAATGAAACACAAACCCACCTAAAAAAATTCAAAATCAAACACAACATGCTCACATCCAAAAAAAAAAATAGCAACTCCACCCCAACACATTCAGCTGCCATAGACCAACCTGCAAAAAGAAATCATCAAATAGATTTCGAATTTTTCACTACATTTTTGGTTCTATTAACAAAGATATTATCACACTTGAGATCTCTATACCTATCAACAATAAAAAGCCAAAGAATTCACAAAAATCAATCAAGGAAAAGATCAAAACAATCATTAAATTTTTTTTTTTTTTTAAATACTTACTTGCAACTATACAACCAATGGCATCAAACGCAATAGCACTCTTTCTTCCCATAACAGTAGCACCATTTACAAATTTAAACAAAATTAACAAGTTGCAACACCATCTTCAAATCCAAAACCCACTATCATTAACACCACCACAAATAAAATTGGGAAAATAAAATCAAAATGAAGAGGAAGAGAAAAGAAAAAATCCTTGTGTGTAGTGAAGAAAAAAAAAAGTTTAAAGAAATTGGCTACGTGGAGAAAATGGATTGATAAGGTGAGTGGGGGTAGGTGGGTTTTGAATTTTCAATTTTGAATTTTGAAATTTTGAAATTTTTTTAACGTTTTTTTTTTTTACATATATATATATAATTTAAATAAAGAAATGATATGTTCACAATATTTTTACAATATTTTTACAACAAATTTTAAGTGGTAAGTTGTTACTAATTGTTATTGTTAGGGAAAAAAAGTAATCTTAGTATTAAGTTCAAATTTGAACCAAAAACAACTAACCACTTACGATTTTTTGTAAAAATATTGTGGACGTAGCATCTCTCATTTAAATATAAATATATAATAATATATACATTTAAATATATATATATATATATATATATATATATTATATACAAATATTCTAGAATATGCCATAGAATATTCTTGGCATATTCCATAATTTTTTTTACGCTGAAACTGAATGGCTATTCAGTTTTTTTTTTTTTTTTTTTTTTTTTGGGGGGGAAATATTTTTGAGTATGCACTTTTTGCCCTATAGTGGCGTTTAACAAACGCCACTATAGGTCCCCATTTTGATTTTGATTTTTTTTTTTTTTTTTAGTGCTATGCTATGGTGGCATTGGCGTAACGCCACTATAGGCCCTTGTAAGACTAGGACCCCACTATAGGCGCTTGACAAATGCCACTATAGGTTCTACTCTTGCAATGGCCTATAGTGGCGTTTGACAAATGCCACTATAGACCCTACCTAATAGAAAAAAAGGGTGCCTATAGTGGTGTTTGTCAAACGCCACTATAGGTCTTGGTCTTACAAAGACCTATAGTGGCGTTTAACAGATGCCACTATAGGTCTTTTTTCCCTCTAGCTCCTATTAAAATAAAATTGGAAAAAAAAAATCAACCAAAAAATAAAATAAAATAAAATAACTGTAATAAAAAGTGCCTATAGTGGCATTTGAAAAACACCACTATAAGTCTTTTTTCCTCTAGCTCCTATTAAAAAAAAAAAAAAAAAAAAAAAAAAAAAAAAAAAAAAAACCTATAATGGCATTTGTCAAACGCCACTATAAGTCATTGGAAAAGTTGCTATAGACCCATTTTTTAGAACACAACTACAGATCTGCCTATAGTAGCATTTATCGAAAACACCACTACAGGTCCAGTTTTTTGTAATGGTGTTTGACAAACACCACTATAAGTCCTACTCTTACAAGGGCCAGGCCATTGGAAATGATGCTATAGACCCATTTTTGTGAAACGCCACTATAAGACTCTACAAACGCAACTATAGATTTGCCTATAGCAACGTTTATCGAAAACGCCACTATAGGTCCAGTTTTTTGTTGTGAATGCTAATTATGTAGGGTATTAATAACTAATAAGAGTTAGAGTTAACCTGATTCTATCTAGAATTTGTTTAGACCTCTTAAGCCATATATTACGCCTAAACCAATAAACTCATGTCTCTTATCATTCATAACGTTTTTTCCAATATATAAAGCAACATAGATATTAACCAAAAAAAAAAATTTGAGATAATCTATGGATATGCATACACACACAAGAATTATCTAGTGCACTTGGTACGTACATGCACGTATTATCTAGATTAAATGGATTATCCTTTAATAATTTAAAAGCTATAAATAAGATGAGATGTTGTATATCATAACTGGACGAAATTACTTTGTGGTACAAAAATAATTGAATTTTAATCTTAAAAGAGAATTTTAATCTTAAAAAAAATTTTAATGCTATTATCATAGTTGTAACTTTGTTGTATCATAGAGCTGAAATCAAGGATAGGACTATATTGAAACTAAGGGGGTGGGGGATGGCTCCAGCCCCTGTAATGTCTAATAATTTATATGCATTGTTAAGTCAAAATTTAAATAGCATTTTTATGAATTTAAAAAAATATATATCTCATAAAGAATATAAACTACAACTAAATTGTACAAATTTTATGAAAATTGCCTCTCAAATTCATTAGTGTTATGAAAGTAATACATGACAATTCTTTAATGATTCTGATACAATTTTATTGAAGCTATGTGGTTATAGAATATTCATTATCAAATCCAAAATTAAAAAACTTATTCAATATGAGTAATATTACAATATTGGCTAAAGAATCTTAGGTCTTATCAATGCAAGCAATGCACTTTCTGATTATGTGTATAATAAGTCAATGAGTTAATTAAACAATTTAATGAATTATGTGTTTAATACACAAGGAATTTTTTATGAATTAATATATACTATATTCAGTTTGGAGGAAAATTTTGTTCAATATTTTTCTTCAATTTATTATTATTATTTTTTGTTACTTTATGGTATTTAATTTTTTGAACTTTGAAATAGGAAAGAGTTTAAACTTTAAAGTTATAGGAGATGTCAAATAAAAAGTTCGAGTTTTTTGACAGATTGATTAATGGAATGATAGTTTCCTAAATTAATTCTTGAATGTTGTATTTTTTTTTTTCTTTTTTTTTAGGGGAAGCATAAAGCATTTCACTAAGAAAAAATAGCAATATTAGCTAGGACAACAAAAAAAAATGTGGTAGAACATCCTTCATCCACACAACAAAATTCGAAATACATAAAGCATGTTGAGCTTGATAGGACAAAAATGAATTAACCCCTTTGCAAATTAATTAATTACCCAAGTTAATTAATTAATTTGCAAAGGGGTCAGTTCATTTTTGCCTTATCAAGTGGTATCAGAGGAAAGAAATTTGGTTCGATGGATCGAAAAAGCTGTCGAAATTCTATTGAGAAGAAACCTAGAAATCTCGATGGATCGAGAATCTGTCAAGGTGCTATCGAGAAGGAAGAGAGCATAGGAATTTGGCTCGATGGATCGAGGATCTGTCAAGGTTTCTATTGAGGCTGAAGAAAGGAAGCTTGATAGAAATGAATCTATTAAGGATCTGTCAAGAAGCTGTCGAGAAACTATCGAGCTTGAAGAAAGAAGGTTTTTCAAGAAGGGGAAAAACCCATAGAGATGAATGCAACAAGCAAGCTACTCAACCAAAGATCTAAGCAACATATTAAAAACATCTCTCAACATGGATGCAAAGCATTTATAGATCCAAAACACACACACACTAAACAAGTCTAACCAATTTTATATTTCAAAAATAAGTTATGACAGTTTAGTGAGCATATACTAACACATGTATTCCTTGTGATGGCCAAATCACATTGTACCTGTACATGTATCAACAGTAGCAAAGAATTTGCGTGTTGTGTGTGAAACATAGCAAGAGTGCATAAGTGTCTCATATTATGAAGATTTGAGATATGAGAAAATCAAATACACTCACACACAATCATAACTAATTGATGGAGACTATCACTTTCGAGGTACATCCTATAACTCTCACATCTCCTAAAAACACGCTTGCAATCATATTAAAAGCATTTGATTCTTTTTGCTTTTATTTTGTTTGCATATTTTTCTTTTTGGGCATAGCATGCATGGGCAAATAAGAGAGAGAAGAAATACCCATTTATTTAAGCCTAAACATCCCAATTTTGCTGTGTCTAAGCACACAGATGTTATTCATGATTGGTGGGCTTTAGTGGTGAGATGGTTACTTATACCTTTCTCTTATGATTTTCTAATCCTTCTCGTCAAAAAGAGTGATACAAGTATGAGATATAAGAGAAAATCTTAATCATACTCATCACAAACACGAGCCACAAAGCTCACTTACTTAGTTGTGCATTGAAATGCTCATCTAAGCTACAAGAGTTACAAAGATTAGAAAATTTTATTTCAATGGCCATCTAGGATACACAAGTACCAATATACACAAAACACACAATATTTTTCAATTTTTCAAAAAAAAATTTTTATGAAAAGAAAAATAAAACAAAAATTGAAAAACAACCAAACAAAAACATAAAGAAACACACAAAGCATAAAACTAGATTGACTTAAAAACAAGAAAGCAAAACAAACAAGTAATGCAAAAACATAAAGGGAGAGAGAGAGAGAGAGAGAGAGAGAGAGAGAGAGAGAGAGAGAGAGAGAGTGACTGAATCACTTTGAGCCTTTTTCCTTCCACACCTTAGTTTTGGAGGAAGATCCTTTCCTTTGTGCGAACCTTTGATCCAGAGGTAAGGGGGAAGAATTGAAACCATTCAAGTTCGAAAGTAATATGAGGGCTTTGAGAAGATCTCCAAAAGAACCCAAAGATGATGGAATCTGATCTTACAATGTTGCTTTGTTGAGTGGCTAACCACTTATAGCAATTTGGATGAGTGTGTCCTGAAGCTCCACAGTGATAACAAAAATGCGACTTCTTTTGTTGAGACTTTTTGTTGTTTTCCTTCTTAGTCCTAGGGTTTCTAGTCTCTTTCTTTTCAATCTTAGGGGATGCTTCTAGAATAGATCTACCTTTATCTATGTTCTCACTAGCTGTTTCAGTTTTAGATTCATTGTTCTCAGAATTAACATTATCAACAGGTGAGACAAACACAGATGTATTAGAGGAGGCAATATTAGGAGAAGAGAAATCATACCCCAAACCAATTTTGTCAAAAGCAGCTTTCTAAATTCTTAGCATCTCATTAAGTTTTGCACTTAAAGTCCTCTCCATTTGAGCTCTGACTTGAAACAGCTTCGCTTCAAGCTTCTTGGTCCTTTCAGCCAAGAAATTGTTCTCAAATCGCAATGCTCCTATGGTCTGATTGGCTTTATCAACCTTGGTAGAGAGCTTATCTCGATCTACTTCCACATCACTCAGTTTCTTGGTGGCCAGCCTATACAGTTTCTCATGCTTTTCAGAAACCTTGTACAATTTTGCATAGGCTGTATAGATGTCATTTTGTTTATCCATTTTCTCAAAATTAGATTCCACCAAGTCTTCTTCTTCATACACTGCTTCTCCAATCCCCTCAGTAGCATCCACTGTGGCAGTGAAAGCACTCAAGATTCCCTCGCCATCACTGTCTTCTGACTTAGTCTCAGGCTTGGTATCACTCAAGGTAGCAGCAAAAGTCTTACTTTTCCCAATTGACTTGAGATATGTTGGACATTCTTGTTTCATATGTCCAAACTCGTGACATCCAAAGCACTTTGGTCCAAAGGGAACAGTATACTGACTGCCATCCTTAGCGTTCTTCTTCCCTATGTCTTGATTTTTGAATTGTGAAGAACTAGATTACTTACGGTCCTTATCAAAACCTTTCACATTGGCATTCTTCATGAACTTCTTGAACTACCTAGTGATGTAGGACTTCATCTTGGAATCTTCATCATCTGAAGACTTATTAGTCTCATTACTTTTGGCCTTCAGTGCCATGCTCTTACTTTTTCTTCCTTTCCCGAGTCTAGTCAAACCTAGTTCATAGGTCTATAAGTTGCCTATCAATTCCGTCAAAGGAATAGTGTCAATATCCTTTGATTCTTCAATAGCAGTAATCTTAGCATGGAATCTGTCAGGCAAAGATCTGAACACCTTTCTCACAATCTTGGGTTCAGGAATCTGTTCTCCAAGATTGAAGGCTGAGTTGACTATGTCCTTCAGCTTGGCATAGAACTCATCAAACGACTCATCCTCCTCTGTCTTTATCTCCTCAAAGCTAGTAGTGAGCCTTTGGAGCTTTGAATCCTTAATAGCCTTATTCCCTTCATAGGTTGTTTGGAGAATAGTCTACGCTTCCTTGGTAGTTTCAGTTAAGGATATCTTCTTGAACTCCTCATTGGTCACCACACTGAATAGGGGCATTCAATTCTCTGCTGTTGAAGTTTGCCACTCTGAATTTGGCCTTATCCCAATCAATCGATGCTTCCTTTGGCTTCACCCAGCCAATTTCCACAACTCGCCAGACCTTCTCATCTAAAGACTGCAAGAAAGCTCTCACGTGGCCAACAAGGGCTTGGCTCAGCTGGTAAGGTTCGTTCGCTCCGCCTAACCAGCCCAGGTTCGATTACCGCTGCCAGGGAGCTCTTATTGGTGGGCTGCTGTGTGAAGGATTTAAGGGGAACACAGGTTTGAGCCATGGCGGGTACCTCGGTGGTCCTTGTGGGTCATGTCCCTCATATGGTCTATACTAACCTGGGTGGCATAATACAACCATAAAGGCCTCCATTTTCGTTTAGCCAAAAAAAAAAAAAAAAAAGCTCTCATGCATACTTTCCAGTATGCATAATTAGTGCCATCAAATAAAGGAGGTATAATAAGAGATTGTCCTTTATCCATGACAAACAGAGGTTAATGGATCACACAGCAATGATTAAACCTAATCGAAGTATGCCTGCTCTGATACCACTTGATAAGGCAAAAATGAATTGACCCCTTTGTAAGTTAATTAATTACCCAAGTTAATCAATTAGTTAAATTACATGCAATAGCGTAGTAGGAAAATAAATCACCAAATAGCTAAATGCAGCAGAAATTAAATTTGATACAAGTGATTTATTTACGAATGGGGAAAACCACCGAGGCAAAACCCCACTAGATGATTTTAAGGTCACCACTCCCAAGAATCCACTATTATCATTCACAAGTAGTTACAAGTATAAGGAATCTTACCAAACCCTTTGGCCTATCCCAAAATACCAATCTATAATTGAACCCTTACCCCAATACCCTATTGGATTTGTATTGTAGCGGCAATCTTTTCGTTCAATGCATGAATCCCAGTATGTGACTAACCAATGATGCAGGGATCCCAGTACGTGACTAACTCACCAACTTGAAGAGTATTGTTGGCTGCAAAGTTCTTCAATTCATCAACAATAAAGATCAGGAAGCTCCTTGGTCACAAAACCCTTGACGTAAAGACGCAATAACTTCTACAAAGAAAATAATGAACTAGGCCACTTTTTGCATCTGGTCACACAATGCACGTGCAACGGCCTTTAAAATAATCCTTATATATGTCTAGAGTTGTGAGAAAAGAAACTCTACACAAATACATAGAAATATGCGTATAATCAGATCTAAAAAATCTGATTTTGTAATTTTCGACAAATACAACTTGTGTCAAGCTTCTGTCAAGTTTCAACATTAAATCTCAGTAGAAATGATTCTGTCGAGACTGTTGTCGAGCTTTAATGAACAACACTTTCTTCACTTGTTTCTTGATCAAATTTACATGGTTTCAATACTTAACTTGAACACTTGTTTCTTGAAGTACTAAACTCATTCTAGATCTACCCAATTACAAATAAAGTGCATTTTGTCAAAGGATTAGCCAATTACATCAAATATGTCCCTAAAAGAACTAAATTATGAGCAACTTTATTACCTTCTCTTTTGACATGAGAATATCGTAATTGAATAAAAACCCTAGCACAAATCTTACATCATCAATAAGCAAACCATCTAAGGACATGAAAGGCACTCTCATTGATTAGTGCAATCATGAGTACCTGTGAATCGCCCTTTAGAACCACCTATGTGTTTGTCAAAGAATTAGCCAATTACGTCAAAGGTCCCTAAAAGAACTAAATTATGAGCAACCTTATTACCTTCTCTTTTGACATGAGAATATCGTAATTGAATAAAAACCCTAGCACAAATCTTACATCATCAATAAGCAAACCATCTAAGGACATGAAAGGCACTCTTATTGATCAGTGCAATCATGAGTACCTGTGATTCGCCCTTTAGAACCACCTATGTGAACCCCAAATATGAAGCAAACTGAAGAGCCGATGACGTTGCCACTGCTTCAATCTCCAAAGGAATATAAACCTGGGACAGCTACTTTGAAAGCGAGGCCAGCAATGAATTTTGGTTGTCTCAGATCACCACTCCAATACTGGACTTGTGCTCCTTGGTGAAAATGGCCCCATCAAAATTAATGTTAACCATACCCAAAAATGGAGGTCGCCATTGAGTACGTGTCACAAGAGGGTGAGGCTAAGGAGGAGGTTGTACAAACATGAATTCTACAAGTCGGTTGTTCGCCACTGAAGTAATCAAATGAGGACTGCAACTAGGTTGATGCAGGCGAACCTGGTTCCATTGTGTCCATATTGACCATGCCGTGATGGAGAAGAGTTCCAAGTGTTGCTGTTTTTTAATGAGCCACAACAACAACTCTTTGAAGTCCAGGAAAGTGTTAGTTCATTGGCAAGCCCACAAGTATCCATCTTCCTACACTACATCAAGTTCTTTACACGTCTAAAGAGTATGCAAAGCTGTTTCTAGTACCTGTTTGCAACGGTCACAGATTGGGCTTTCAATGATGGTTCGACGCACTAAGTTCTCCTTCATTGGTAATGAATTTCGGTAATGAATGTTGTATTGTCTATTGATTTGTTATTTGTCCTTCAAATAATTGTTATGTATGCTATGCACCTAGTGTATTCTACATGGATATTTTGGTACCGTGAGTAGTAAATGAAATTATTCTTTCAATCAAATAAAAATATCATAATACATGAATAAGATAAAATTTACTTCATATTTTATATAAATGTGTTAAAAGTACACTTCCACCTTAGCATCAATTCAGTGATAAGCGCATGGCATGCACTAGTCATCATGACAGGCTGCCATCAGGTGCAGCACAGAGTGCAACTCATCATCAGGGCAGGGTACAATTAGGTGCAACAGAGAGTGCACCTCAGCATCGAGGACAGCTGTAATCCAGTGCAGCACAGCCTGCGTTGCATCATCAGGAGAAAACTCAAAGGGAAGTTACAACAAGATGGAATCATGAAGTAGTAGAAGACTTGATAGAATCTATTCCACACTATGATCAGTTGATTAGTTCTATGATTTGATTAATGTATACGTGTAAGCATTAGGTAGGATCTTGATTGTAACAACCTTCCTTAGAAAATAGGGAAGCAGTTATTTTTTCTGTTTTGCATTAGCTTGTATATAAAGGTAGGACTAAAAGGAAATGTACATTCATTCATTCATATCAATAAAGCTCTGTTTTATTTAGAGAGAGACAGGGACGGACCCAGGATTTCAAGCCAGGGGGGGCCGGAGATTAGCAAAAAAAAAAATTTCAAATATGCATCCATATAGTATCAATAAACTATCAACCAAGACAAATACTCAAAAATCACTGTTTCTTAATATATTAATATACGATCATCTACCAACAAAAACAAAAGACACGAAAAACTATTGTTTCTTAATACAATCTTCTATGAAAAGGGAACTCGACGCTCTTTCAAATCTTCAAAATCATCTATAATTGAATCCAAACTAAATGTTGAAGCTATATAATTGAATCCAAAATCATTTTCAATGTATCTCTTGCTTATCTTTTATTAATAATATTCTCTTCTTACTTGTAAAAAAAAAATGTATAACATCAAAGTATCCGCCAAAAAATCATTTTCCATTTTGTTTCGAAGGACACTATGGTCACTATGATTTTATTATGCACTACCAACGAACACTTTACCCTTTTAATTCCTTGAAAGTTGAATCACTTTTCCTATTGCTGTGACTTATCCCTATTTTATTGCACAAGTACCACACAACAAACAGTCAAACTCTGATATTTTCTCAAGTCTCTAAAGACTCTACACTCTCTTTTCTATATAATATAAGAGAGATAGTCACAAACAAACACAGTCACAATTCACAAAGACACAAAGACAGTCACAAGGCCAAAAAGCCAAAAAAAAATAACACAAGCATTCAAGCACAAATTCACTAAAACACAAACACCATAAGCACAGATTCTGAGATTTTGAACTTTGAAGAATAGATTAAATACTTGAGTCAGTTAAGTGTGAAGTGTGAAGGCTAGAGCAAATCAAAGCCAGCAACGGCGTCACGGCGAGATCGGTGTCGCATGGGTCTGCAAGATAGGTCTCGCGTGGTGGCGCGTCACGGCTTGGGCAGCAGTAACAAGCTCTCACCTCGCGTTTTGGCGGCTTCACTCACGGCCTGGACAGCGGCAGAGTCTCTCTCAGTTTCTCGCCTCTCACTCTCTCTATCTTGCCAGTTGCCTTTTAGCACTTAGGTTTTTTTTTTCCGTTTGGAGACTATACTCTTCGAACTGCTGGCTCTGGGTAGGGTGCCGGTGAGTTTTGGACTGCTGAGTTTTACATGTGTGTAGTGGGCTGGCCGGCTGGGTTTTACAAATTTGGAGGGGGCCAAGTCTTTTTATTTTTATTTTTTGGGATGGTGGGGGGGGGCCTGAGCTAAAATCCAAGGGGGGCCCAAGCCCTTTTCTTTCTATTTTTTGGAAAATTTTACATACTAACAATTTTTTTTTTGGGCCCAGGGGGGGCCTAGGCCCCCTTTGGCATACACCTAGGTCCGTCCCTCGAGAGAGAGTTCTAATTTTTTTACATGATATCAGAGCTGTGATTGCCTTTTTCTTCAAGAATCTTCTACTTAGTTCTTTCTCTCACCTTCGAGGTCTTTCAATGGCTTCCTTAGAAACTGATGCAAAAAAAGAAATATTAGAAAATTTTAGATGAAAAAAGGGACATACTAAGATTAGGGTTTGCTAGTTGTAGATTTAGACTTGTAAAAACGCCACCTTTAGAACCACGATACTTGTCCTAGGCCTCCATTCAAGCCTGATGGGCAATCAAGAAGCATTGATTTGGGAGTGTTGGTTGGAATGCAAGGACTATCATAGAGCAAGGAAGAGAAGGGAAGAGTCATACATTTAGGTTTAAGGAGATGATTATTCTAACCCCTAACGTTTAGGTTTGAGGAGAGACAATACTTAAAAACCAATTAATTATTAATTAATAAACTAAAAACCAAATAAGTTTCCTTACACTTACCGCTTCAATATTCTTCTGCCTCCAAAGGTTAAAATTTGGCTCTTTCTCGTTGAGCACAAAAGTGAAAGCTACTTATCTAGGCAGTGAGAATCAAATTTGTATGAGTTGAATTATAGGGTTTGGTTGAGATGAGCAGAGAAAAGGAAGAGAGAGGAGCCAAAAAAAAAAAAAAGTTTAAAAGCGGGAAGGTATTAGTAGGCTTGCGTTTGAGAAAACCTAGAATGCTTGGCTTTTAAAACTATAATAAAAAAAAATATTAGTGAAAAGAATTTTAAATGAATAATGATGTGGAAAATTGTTTCAAACAAATATTGGGGTTCAAATTTCTTTTATAGTGTTCATGATTAAACTCGCAAATTTGGAGATAAATTATCAACATTTAAGTTTGAGTTTAAGTTGGACTTGTTAGAGAAATAGAGAATCACTCCTTGTTAAGTTTGGATTAAACAAAAGTAATTTTGTTTTTAAAAAAATGATGAGTTTGAGTTTAAGTTGAACTTGTTAGAGAAATAGAGTTTCACTCCTTGTTAAGTTTGGACTAAACAAAAATATTTTATTTTATTTAAATATTTTATTTAAATAAAATGATAATTTTATTTAAATATTATGCTAACGTAGAAAATTGTAAGAGATTCAAAAGCTTCAGTTATATATATAATATCTAATTGACACAAAATTTAATATGTGTATTAATAGAATAAAAAACATGAAATTCAACGGTTAGATTTTCAACATATGTAATAATGTTTATTTTATTGAGTAAGGTTATAACCCAATGCTACAATTAATTTTGTAGCTAAAATTTATCCTTTTGTCAATTGAAATCCCCGAGCAAGTTTCCATTGTACAATAGAAAGAAAACGAATAACACAGCTTTAAATGTTGAAAGGAATTTTATACTCTTGTTTAAGGAATTATTTTAAAATATTTCTTTCATTTCCTTGTTTAAGAGTTTTGATGAAAGGAATGGTATGATCATTCCTTTATTTGAAAGTTTAATAAGTGGGTAGGAATGAAATTGGTGGGAGGAAAAACTCATTTTTCTTTATTTCGTCAAAACCTAAAATTTTTATTCCCCCAAAATTGGGACAGATTGGAGGAAATAGAATTGAGCTTAATGAAATTTTCACCGAAACTCCCAAAATACTCCTATATATTCAATAATTTATTTTAAAATAGGGGTCTAATAGTAATATTATCATAAAATGATTTCTTTCATTTCCCTTTATGCTACTTTCAAAAAAATTTACTTTCCTTCCATTCTTTTTAACTCTTTTGTTTTAAAATATCTAAACAGGATTATTTAATTTCATTCCATTACTTAAATACAATAGTTTTCAAACCTTGACCATTCAAAGAACCAAAAAATGGAAAAGTTAAAGGTTTTTAAGGTTGAAACAAGGTTCAACTGAGGTTCAACTGAGGTCGAATTGTGTAGATGTCAAAATTTATTTATTAGTAATAAATTACAAATGAATGTATTAAAATAGTAAATATTTACAAAAGTTTACTAAAAATATGTCTAAAATAAATCATTTTTAACATAATTAATAAAGGGTTCTATTAATGAGTGCCCTTATGACATTTGTTAATGGATTATTTTAGAAAAGTTTTAATACCATGTTTATGAGAAATTTTTTTTTTTTTTTAGAGAGTTTCAACTTATGGCGTCCTCTTTTAATGATGGCTCTTTATCATCAAACCAAGACACCAATCAGTTTTTGGTATAGACGGGGATTAAACCTCGAATCTCTTATTCAACCAGTAGAGACTTTACTAATTAAGCTAATTGGAACTCACATGTTTATGAGAAATTTAAAAATTGCTAGTTAGTTACTTTTTTCTCTTCCCATGAAATGTTTCTAATAATTGTAACGGTTCATTTTACCTAAAAAATCCAAGAGCTACTTAAAAAATCATGATATGGAAAGGAACATCTGAGCAAAAACCTCATTGGGCAATATTCCTAATTCTATACATGCATGCAATAGTTTGTTGCAAGTCATTCAGTAGCTTGTTAAATAAAATGGCATGTTTTCGCTACAAACCAAATATAATATAATTTGTTGGGTTCTAAGACTTTAGGTTTAAATGTATTAGAACTTCATTTTGTAATGTTGGCAAACCATGATCAAAACATTTTAGTCTTGTTTAAATTTGCTCAAAGTATATGTTTTTATGTAAAGTTAGAATCGAGTTGCTGCAGGATTTACTATGTAAATTTGCCTGGCTCGATCGATCGAGAATTAGACTCGATCGATCAAAAGTCGTGCAGATTGTTTTTTCTACAGAATTTCCAACTCAACCCAAGCCTGTCTGACATGTAGGGTTTTATGTTTTCCCTTAAGTATAAAAGGGAAAACCCTAGCCACGTTTTGGAGTTACTCTTTATGCTGTGTGTGTAAATCTTCTATGGAATCTAAAGGTGGTTGCCTTCACACATACTTAGGGTTTCCAAGATTCAAGATTATGTCAAGAACTTGGTGATCAATTCAGTTACAGATTCAAGAGCTTAAAGATACACAAGCAGGAGTGCTTGTACTTGCTGGAAATCTAAGAAAAAAGTAGTCCGTGGACTCGAAACTGTCACGTGGTCGTGGTAGTAAGTTTCCTACTCGAGATAGCAATAAGATGTTAGTGGTCTAAGTCACTATTGTGTAAACTTCAATTCTTTCATGTTGGATTCAGTTTTACCTTAAGGATAGTTAGGTTAAATCCTCCCCAAGTTTTTTACAGGTTTGATTTCCTGGGTTATCATATTGTTGTGTTCTTTATTTTCCACACTTGCCAATGATATGATTCATATGTGTTAACCTAGATCTGCATAATTTACCTAAGTTAATCACTTGGATAAATAACTAGATTAATCTGGTTGTGTTTAAAGGGTCTAAAAACATACATAATTTATTTTGACAAAATATAGAAAAGATGATATAATTAGAAAGCAAAGATTATGGATAAAATTCATATCACACCTTCCATATATTTGGACTCTTGCTTCAGCAGACTTGAATCAAGAAGAGAAAAAAAAATCACACCAATCAGGCCTCAGTTGATCCAACTCACAATTATACGTGTTCTACGCTAAGAATGTCTTCGACATCTCAATAGGTCAAGTTACATCAGGCATAACAAAATACCACATACTAGTATAACATGATTACCAACACTTGCTCCTAGTCGCAAAAGCAAAAAATAAATGTTTATTACCAAAAATATCAATATGATAGGAATGACGAAGGAAAATTTGGATCAAAACTATATTTAAAAACTTGAAAATAGAAGATAAGGTAATTAAAAAAAATACCCTGCAACCAATAAGAATATAGAGCAACTGTTTCAAATCTAGTATTTGCTCAAAAAAATGGAATAGAGAACAAGAATATAGACGCAATTATTAAGTCTTAAATGTTCTCTTTAAGTTGATGATGATAAGGCAAGGCAAGAAATTTTAAAGAGCACCTAAGTTGGTTCAAGTGTGAAGCAAAGGAACTATTAAATTTTGTTAAATGAGCCATGTAGTCAGAATAACTTAGTGTGGATAAAAAGATCAAAACAGTTAGAAGTAACACTTCAAAAAGGCTTTATCCAATATTGCTCGCAGCAGGTATAGAACCTAGTTAAATTGTGCCTTTTGTATATGGGGTTTGATTATATATTTTTTTCAGTTTTTTAAGTTAAGTTTGTGTTTGGTTGCTGGGAATTTATAGGAAGAGAAGGGAAATCTATAATTTGATCGTTAATTTTTACTTTTTAGCTTTTTGGTTTGTTCTAAGTAGTGATATGAATTATGAAGTATTCATTGAAACTAGGAAAAAAGGGGCCACCTTCTTATGATAAAAAGGTTTTTGTTGTCAGAATTCGAAATTGAGTAATAGTGGTAACTTAGATCTGCTCTTTTTGCACTGATGATTTTCACTGTCATCTGGTGCAATTGCTGTAGTGTATAGTAAAATTTGAAAAATAGACTGTTTATTTTACCCTTGATTGGGATTAGTTTAACTCTCTCTCTCTCATAGTTCATTTGTTATGGTTTTACTATATTTTTTTGCAGTGTAAGGCAGTGATTCAACTTGGTGGTGACCTAGGTTGTATGATCAATAAAAGCCATTGGGTCTTTGTTGGAATCCCAAATGCTGTTAAGGTAGGTAGGCAACCTCAAGGTTTTGTTTTTTAATATATAGTGCAATGTAACGATTCCTTTCTTTCTTTCTTTTTTGGTGGGTGAAGGTTATATTAAGGTGTTACACTGTCACAACTATTTAAGAAAACAAGAGTAGCAACAAAGACTAATCAAATAAGTAATAACTACTTTCTCAAAAAAATAACTAAAAAATTTATTATAAGGGTAAAACTTAAATACAATTTTTTAGAAGTTGTACGTTAATTTCTTCAATTAAATTCAAATATTATAATATGATATTCAATAAAACATAAACATTGTCATCTTTCTGAGGAAAATTAAACAGAGTCTTATGAGACTCACTCACAATTCACAAATAAACATAATATATAGTAAACACTCATAATACAAAGACACCTCCTCGTTCTTTCGTAAAATTGACAGTTGTCAGATCCTTTTCGTTCTAAGCGAGAAGTCAGGTTGTTTTTGTCTCAAAGACGAAAAAATGGGTTAGAACGAGCCCCACCAGACTAAGCACGGCATAGGCATAGATAGAACCCTGAAATCCCATATCAATGGTCAGCATATCGAGACCAATGAATATTACTACTTGCAATATCTCTGTTAGTAGACAAACGATAGCGAAGCCAACCCCCCGATATTCTTTCGGAAATGCTTCAAACGTGTAAACTGAAGGCAATCCAGACATGACCGAACATAGCGTAAAAATGTAAGAGCATACCATCACCTTTGTCAGAGTAGGTCCACTGTTAGGAACCAAAAACCCCATTAAGGCCAATTCGACAGTCATGAGTAAGAGTGAAGTTACCAACAGTACCTTGCGCTTTAACTTGACAACCAAAAATACACTGACTATTGAGCCCAAGAGTGATGAAGCAGTAACGTAGTCAGATAGATCTGCGTTGGCCAAGATAGAGGTGAGTTTGGTGAAGTCCTTCACACCAAGTACAGAGGCGGACAACTGCACAATTACTGATGCAACGAGTCCTTTACAATTTTGAAAAACACCATCAACCCGAGACTCAGACTGCGATTGGCCAACTCCCTGAGTCACACAAAAAAATAAAATTAAAAAAAAAACTCAGTTTTACCAATTTCTTTTAATTTTCCTTCATTTTTAAGAGTTTATTAGAGCATTCTCATCAAACATATTAGAATGTACGAGCGCTTTTTTTGACACTTTTGAAGTAAATGGTTCAAATACAAACTATTTTTGGTCAAAATAAAGAGTATGATTTATTTTTAAAAATTTTTTCCACTAATTTTTTTGGAAAATAATTCTATTTCTTTGTAGACTAAACAAGAAAAATTAAAATATTATTTTTTAACTCATTTAAGATTGTTACTAAATATAGAAAAATGAGATAGTTTTATAAAAAATGCTTTCTAAAAAATTAATCATATTCTAGAAACAATTTCCATGTAAGAAGAGGCTTACCTTATGCATAAAGCACAAAACAAAGACAAGCAACAGCAAATGTGGAAGTAAAAGCCAGATGTAGGAGTTCACTAATGATCTCCAACCATCCTGAACAAATTATGAATTTTAAAATTAGTCAGATTAAAAAAATAAAAAAATAAAAAAGAAAGAAAGAAAGAAAGAAAGAAAAAAAAAAAAAAAAAAAAGAGAAGGAATAGATATGAGATAAAATTACCCCAGCAACTAGTAATTGCGATGCCACTAAGCCTATCTGATAAGCAAGGCCAGTGGTAGCTACAATCTTACATTTTGTAGGCCATATCTGAATTATTATAATGGGCATGGATATGCTCATCAAAGAAATCCCAACTCCGAAAATGCCTCTTCCAATGTAAATTTGTGTTGAACTGGCAGAGTAGGACATTCCCAAGCAACCAATAATAGCTGATACGTCAGCAATAAGAAGAAGAAGTAGCACAATTAGTTTCCTGAGTCTTGCTGTACAGAAAATGGCTCCCCCCACAATCGATCCAACGGAGAAGGAAAGTATCAATTCTTTTAAGAACTTTTCTTTGTTTTTGAAATAAGCTGCAAAATCAAGATAAATCAAACACATATTTCCTGAATCATAACCAAGAAGTACCCCGAAAATGCTGAACATAGCAACAAAAATACATTTTTCTATAAATGTCATATTTTCCATTGTTTCAATGAACGAGTTAAAGTAATTAGCATACTATAAACTATGTTATATACATTAAGGCGTTTTAATTTTTTAACAAATAAAACTGTAAAAATAAAATTTAGCCACTTATAGATTGAATTTATAGAACCGTATCCAACGGTTTAAACAATCAACAATGTTTGGTTGCGAGTGTCCTAAGATCACGAACAAACATAAATTATTCCTGGGTTCTTAAAAACCGCGTGTTTAAAAATTTTCCTTTTTTAGTTATTTTTTGTTAAATTGGTTGAAGGACAAAGTAGCTACACAAATTGGTTATAGCTTTACACCATCTATTATGAAAAAGAGATGCTACGTCCATAATATTTTTACAACATTTTCACAACAAATCATAGATAGTTAATTGTTATTGGTTCAAATTTTAACTTAACACTAAGATTACTTTTTTACCCCAACAATAATAACTAGTAATAACCTGCCACTTAAGATTTGTTGTAAAAATCCTGTGAAAATATTGTAAACATATCATTTCTCATTATGAAATTATCATATCAGTTTTTTACTTAAAACTCAATACACCCTACTATACTTAATAACATTTCAATAAATTTCCTATTGGATTGGATTTTTATATAGGTATTAAAATTGATTGTGTGTGATTATGCCTATTCTTTAATACATGATATGATAATGTAACATGTCGGAATTGAAGTGTGTAAAACTTAAGTTTTACAACACATCCTTAAAAAATTTAATCTCTTTTCTTATATATATTATATTTGTTGGTTTAAAGTTAACAAACCTACCTTACAATATAAAGTTATTTTAAATTTAGAAAAAAAAAAATCAAATCTCAACCATTATTGAAAAACCATCATATCTAAGTATTAAAAACTCGATCAAAATAGTGGGTTTCAGTTAGCTCAACTGGTAAAATCTCTTATAGTTGTATAAGAAATCTAGGATTCAATTCCCGTCTACACCAAAAATTGATTGGTGTCTTGGTCTAATGAGAAAGAGCTATCATCAGAAGTGGACGCCATAAGTTAAAACTCTCTCTCTCAAAAAAAAAAAAATCAATCAAAATATGACACAACACTTTCTTGTTGACCCAAATGTCCCAACAAAGTCTACCAAGCACATCTAGTTCAATTTCACTAATTTTGAAGAATTTTCAATTATAATTTCCGTACTTACACATGCAAAGCTTTTTCAACTTTTGAGTTCCTAAAAAGTCTAACAATTTATAGTTTAGCAACTAAACGGGTGTTAAAAACTTACCAAATTTCTAGTTTTGCTTACGAGAGGATTTGAACCATGGACTTTCTTATTGGAAACATCAGACAATTATATGTAATTATTAATTTATTATTCTAATTTATTATTCTGTACAAGTTAAACTACAATACTCTTTAGCTAAGGTGCATCAAGATGGTTTTTGCCTTTTTGATCTTCTTAACAAAAAGTAGGCATCTTCATTTGTGTGTGTGAAATTTCCACGTGGAGACTTGAACCTTAGTTCTTGTGCCTCTTATCTTATGAGTACTTATATTTATAGAAAGACCACTATGTCAAGAGTGTGCGCGGCAGTGGGAAAGGCCAATCTTGTCTTTTCAAAACAACAATATGGTTGGAATGTACCGTAAAAATCCACCTCAAAGCGATCTGTCTTCCCCGCTATATCAGGACAATTAATTGTACTAGGTAAAAAAGGCTTTTAAGTTTTAACTAATAAAAACTATATCCTTAATCTTGGGATGTTCTTGTTTTCAAATACCATCCAGCCTGTATTATCATTTTTGTTCTTTTAAGATCCATCAAAGTTTGGATTTAGATTCTCTAGATTTCCTAGGTTACTCTACCAAATAGATTTCCTTAAATCTTAATCATTCTTTAATAATTTAATGGTTTAGATTTTGCCATGACAGCATTCCACTAACAATAATCTTAATTGTTTTGTTTGCAAAATTATTTTATTAGTTTAAGAGTATTGTTAGTGAATGCTGACATAGCAAAATCTAGACTCTTAAATCATAAAAGAGTTATTAGGATTTAAAGAAATCTATTGGTAGAGTACCCTAGAAAATCTAAAAGATCTGAATCCTCAAAATTTGTACATATCTTTATCAAAAAAAAAAAAAAAATTGCATATATCTTAAATTCAATCTCAGGCTTGGCAATTTATTTCAAAGTCTTTTTGGGTGCGTGGCCTTCTTCTAATGATTATGCAATTTCAATTCATGTAAGGCTTTCGCAATTTTCAGTTCATATCTAATAATGTTCATGTATTCAAAGTTTTCAATTTTTTGAATGCCTTTTTTGTTTGTAATATTAACCATGTTGTTCTTCCTTAGTTTGATTAATGTTAATGTTGCACTTTATGTTTCGCAAAATTGGATGATACATGCTACAATCTTATTATTCTAGCCAAATTCAACCAATAATATCAATTGTGTTTTGGCTGTAGAAATAGGCATATGATATTGCATTCTCTGATATAGATTGTATATGTTTCTCTCTATCTTGGGCAATTGAAGGAAGAATTTGTGCTACATCAACTTATGCCTGGGGATATCATAAGGCATTTGACAGTTTCATTTATCCATTTTTTGATATGTAGTTTGAATTATTCGACTCTATTGAAGACGTGTATTTGTTCTTTTGTAAAATTGTCCAATTGTCTCTGATCTTAGTCTTGAATTCTATATAAACATTCTCTATCATTTACAAATTTTTAGTTTTATATGTTCAAAATGACTTTTTCTTTTTTAAAAATAAAGTGGAAATTTTATAATTATGATCCTTTCCAAGGGGTGCCAGGAGGTTTCAATATAATTATCTTCATAATTTGGATAAAAATTCTTAATCAAATTATAATATTGGACTTGAAAAACTCAAAAGTAATTGACTTTTCTGCTGCTATTATATATGTCTCAATTCTGCATGATGTTAATTTCAAATGATTTTGCAGCTAAGTTCCAAAGGAAGAGATGGTCAATATCCGCATGAAAGATCGCCAAAAGGTTCCTCTAGATTCTTCGAGGACGGAGGTGGGAGAGATCGACACCAGGGCACCTTTCCAATCTGTCAAAGCTGCTGTTAGTCTATTTGGTGAAGTAGCTGTCTCTAGGGACAAATCTGCCGTCAGGAAGTCAAAACTTTCTTCAGAGGTACATATGGTTATTCCATTGCCAAGCCACATTGTTAGAGATTGAACACCAGGACTATTTGTTATTATTAGTGAATTAGAGGCTAGGGTCCATTGCCTGTGATGCAAAGATGGTGCAATAGCCACCGATGATTTTCTGGAATATGTCTTAATGAATACCCAAATAACCTTAATCTAAACTATAAAGTTGCAATGCTTGAGTGACAATGATGGTGAACATAAGATATGATGATGTCTCTTTTATGTAGCATCTTTGTCTAATGTCATAAAGATGTGACCTTTTTCTTCCTTATTTGCCAGAATGTACTGGACAAGGAGACACAACTTCTATTGGCCCAGAATGAACTAAACGAGATTAAGCAACATCTGGTGAAGACACAATGTACAAAAACTCGGGCACTTACAGAGCTTGAAAAGGCTAAGAGAACAGGGCAAGATTTGACCACCAAGCTCAAATCTGTAAATGAGTCCAAGCAATCAGCAATTGAAGCTGCAGAAGCTGTGAAGAATAAATCCAAGAACCTTGAAGTGGAAAAATCAAGAAATGCCATTGGATGTGAAGCTTGGAAACAAGAACTGGATTATGCAAGAAAGGAGTACACAACCATTGTTACTGAACTTGATTCTGCAAAGCAAGAGCTCAACAAAATTCGGCAGGATTTTGATGCTGCCTTAGAAGCAAAATTGGCTGCATTCCAACAAGGAGCAGAAGCTAAGCGTTCTGTAAACATTAACACAAAAAAGGCTAGGGAGCTTTCAAAGGAAATTGCAGCAATGCAATCATCAATTCAACATCTAAAGCATGCCACCCCACACGCCCAACAAGAACACTCAAAGATTGTGGCAGAAAAGGATGCCTGCATAGAATCATTCAAATCTGCCAAGAGAGAAGTAGAGAAAAAAGTGTTGTCCTTGAAAAAAGAGGTTAATCCTGAATCAGATAGAAATTTAGAGGCTAAGTTTGCAGAAACAAGTGCAGAGATTGAAGTCCTGCAAGAGGAGATGAAGAAGGCACATGCTTCTGAAATGGATAGTGTGAGAGTTGTAACCTCAGAGCTCAACGAATCCACAAAGACACTGCAGAAACTTGCTGAAGAAGAAAGCTCTCTTCGAAAATCAGTGAGTTCCCTTCGGCTGGAACTGGAGGATGTGAAGAAAGAGCAGGCTGAATTGAAGGAGAAGGAAGTGGCAGAAGAATCCTTAGCTGCTAAACTGAATACTGAAGTACAGAATAGCAAGGCAGTGGCAGAACTGAAACTCCAGCAGCTATTATCAGAAGCTGAAAATGCTGAACGGGAAGCAGAAGAGATGAAGAGAAATGCTAATAAGCTGAGGCAAGAAGCTGAAGCCGCCACAATTGCATCAGAGGAAGCAGAGAAAATACTAGAACTCGCCTTGAGAGAGGCTGAGGAAGCAAAGGCAGCTGAAAAGAGAGCCCTTGATGAGATGAGGATTTTATCTGAGAAAAAGAATACTCTTCACTCTTTGAACTCAGATTCTGCTCCCACGATCAAGTTGTCATTGAAGCGGTTTGACTCCTTGAGTAGGAAAGCCCAGGAGTCAATAAATTTGGCTGAAAAGCAAGAGCTAGCTGCCATGGCTCAGTTAGAAGCAATCAATGCAAGTAAAAATGAAGCAGATAGAAAGTTGGAGGCCAATTTGAAAGAAATTGATGAAATGAAGACAGCAACCAAGATAGCTCTGACAAAAGCAGAGATGGCAGAATCAGCAAAAACAATGGTCGAGGGTGAACTACGGAGGTGGCGACAACAAGAAAAAATTGGGAGTTCTGAAGCTTCTTCTTCTTTTAAAGAGGATTCAGGGAGGTTGTCAGGGTCAACCCCCCTACTGCTTTAGGATTGTAAAAGCAACACCTGCTAGAGAGATCAGGATGAACCAAGAGAAAATATGTGCTTTGCAAGATCACGTTTGCTCAGTCTCAATGACACTTTTGCATTTGAAGATAAACTAGAATTACTGGAGCTCCTCATTTCCCAGATGAGGCAACCATGTTAGTTATGTGTCTTCCCCAAAAAAATTGTGCAAATTTGAGAGATTCAAAAACAGGGAAAAAAATATTGAACCCTGACATTGTGTAGCCAAAAATCCTTCGTAGTAATTTCTTGGATTCTCAGTAGCAATAGCTAAATGTTTAACAAATTATGTAGGTGTTCCCTAATGGATCATCAGGTTTGTCAATACAGAACTAAAGAGATGAATATAACAGGGAAAAAGAGACGTATATAGTTTACACATATTTCACATTTTGAGATATGTTCTTCAATGGCCGTTTATGAAGTCAGTAAATCAATAGCAACCATGGATTCATGGCTGTTGAAAGCATTCGGTAATCCAAAGGACAGAATGGAACCGGACCGGACAAGGGGCCAAACCATTTGATAATCTCCCATTCTCAGAACCGGTCAACGCAAAGCACTCCATGGTCATTTGCATTGGTAAAAGAAATTGCTTTCAACAAAAACTTGACTTTTTAAATATAAAAAACGAATTTTCAAACAATTAATTATTAGCCAGCAGCCAAAACAATGAAGTAAATCAAACCAATAGTTAACAGTCAAAGCTACAAACTGCTAATTTCTGAAACAGATTCTTCTGCCCTAGTAATATTAGACTTAAATCTGTGCAAACTACAAATGCAATTCTCTAGAGAATTGTCAGGCTGAGGGTATCTTATAAACTGATTATCCAGCCAATATGTCAAGTTACATACACCATATAGATTTTCCCATTGGAATTCATTTTCGGATAACATAAGCCACTATTATTACATTTATATGGTATAACTAGAATGGTGGATCAGGAAGACCATATGCCTTCTACCACAGCTCCAAAAACGTGAATGGGCATTCATCAAGGCTTTTCACGTGTATCACTGCAAATGATGAAAGAAATTGAGCTACATAATTTCAATCATTGTTAATCTTGAGCCCATTTAGCGAGCCAGATATCCCGTTCCCATTCCCAAACTTGTGTAACTCAGATTCTATGGTTTTAGCAATCTCCGTTCCTTCTGCAACAGGTTCAGGCAGATCCACGTGAAAGGAACCATGTTTTATGGGCGCAACAGGTTCACGTTTTGAAGCTTGCTGCTTTATGTAGTTGTAGAGCTGTTGATGGAAGTGATGGTCCAAGGAATAGCAATTTTCATATCCATTCTCTGAATGCCGAGATGATCCAGAGCCTTCATTTCTACAGAAATGTGGGAGAGAAGCATAATCCATTATCTACATCAAACACAAAAACCAACAAGATTAGTCATCTGAAACAAGAGAACAGCAGACTGAAAACCATTCAACAGTTATTCTGCATATTCAGTATTCACTTGAGTTCAAGTGGTAAGGAAACATAGAACTTTTGCCATTGCATCCTTAATCCGTAGCCAGTATTTTTAACACATCTTTCAACAAGTACTTGACATCAGAAGAGGAATACAGGAGGCTTGGTTATTGACTGAAACAGAGCAAAAGGCTGAAACTCCAGCATCCATGAATAGGAGAATATTCCACCCCATCCCATGGCCTAAAACGATAATGCTACTTAAACATTGATATGCAAGCTATCCAATATCTGAACAAAGCTTTGCTAACATCAGCAAAGATACTGGGTCAAAACTACTAGTTATTATAAGAGTATTCCAATAATGATCTCTGGGACACCATGACCATGAAATCCATATCTGCGTATTCTATATACAACAACCATGCCTTTGCAAATTTTTTGGAGTTGGCTAGATTTTTTTGGTTGACTCTTTGTTATATTGCCACGTAAGTTTTGGAATCCTACATTTTTTCACATCATCATTATAATATATATTTTTTTCAATTGATTTTTTGAATATGTGAGTTTAAAGAAATAAAATTCAGTGTTTTAGTAGAATAAAAAGCAACCTAACACTAAACATTCTGATTAAATTACATTTGGCCTTTGCTAAACAAATATTTCTGATTCAATTATATTGCATCTTTTCTTAAAATTCTGTAATTTGACTTTTAATTCATTAATATATTTAAATAAATACCATTTTATCAACTTTCCTGTGTATCACATGGGTTAGCAACTAAATGTATTAAAGACGGAGGAACACTGACAATTACAGTCAGTGGTGAAAGAAGCTATACATAAGCATCCAAATGATATCTAAGTCAAGTATTACAAAAGATTTTGGATAATGGGGGCAGACCTTCAAGAGCTCATCTCGTCCACAACCTGGCAAGACCTGAACTTTTTTCCTTGTCCTTTCTTGCAAAAGTGGCTTGACAACCTGCTAATAGTTAAAGTTACATTGTTACCATACCAAAAAGGTTTGTCCAGGAAAAAGAAGATGAAGAAGAAAATGGAAGGCATTTACTCCTAAATGAGCTTAACATATAAACAAGCGCTCAAATTGAACCAATGCATCAAGGGGAAACACTGGTTTATAGCAAACCAGAATATTAAATTGTATCTATCAACAACATCGAGGCTTACCTTCCAACATGCTGTAAATATATACGGAACATTTACAATGTAATATGTATTTGTCTTCTCTGGGTAGTTCAAGTCATCAATAGTCGATATAATTGTCAATAACTGCAAGAGCAGAAAACACAAGACCAAGTAAATGTTACATGGCTTTAAAAGTTTATACACTACAAAGCTCAACAGAAAAAGTGCAGTGGTTCTTCTCTTAGGGATAGTTAGTTACTTAAAATTTGTTGTTTCAGTATGCCCGAAGCCAAAAAGCATTTGCTTAATGCTGAGCTTTTTGAAGGTACATATGAGTATCAGAACATACATTCATATTACCAATAGGGCAAAACTTAGGTAGAATTCTATAGGTGTTACTTATCAAAATAAAAATAAAAAAGAATTCTTTAGGTGTTGTACCTTAGGTTCTCAATTAAATTCAAACAAATCGCTAATCGAATTTAATTGTCCTTGAGAAAAATAGCAATTTCACGTTGCCTTGATCAATGCTGCCATGTGTTTGAATTTAATTGGCAACCTAAAGTACAGTATTTAAGGAATTATACCTAATATTTTCCCTTACCAATAAATGATGTGCTGATTGTGCTCTTTGAGTAGCCACATCATCCTTTGAATTATTTTTTTCCCCATTTGATGTTACACAGAAACTTATTATGGAGTGCTAATCATATGTTGCTTGTCTTAGAGTTCAACAATCATACTTTCCACTCATAAATTCTCTAAGTGTTTAATTTCCTTCTTGTGTACTCTGATTAATGTATCTTGAGAATGTCCAAAAATCATTGAATGTAGGTCAAAAATTCAAAGTAGATTAATAATGTGTAAGGCTTGGTTACAAATCCGTCCCATCCAAGTACAGGAGTAATGTAGTAACTATTTTTGTTTTTGATACTAATAGAAAAACATTATAAGTATCTAAATAAAACAAATATATATCATAATTTATGGGTGTAATAAGAAGATTGTTCAAAAAGTTAAATGGGTCAGCAGGGAAGAAAATACATAAAACTTCAACAGTGGCAAGTTATTATACCTTAATCTGACTCAGTGCTGAAAGCTTTAGGCCAGTCATGTCCAAAACTTTTACACAAGTGGTAATAGGCCGCCCATATTTTTTAGATGCAGAAGGCTACAAAGGCAGTTTATGTATGAATCAACACAGTGACTTAATATTTTTATAATGCAAAATGCTATAACAGAATATAGAGGCTAAAATACTTATAAAAAAAAATAGCATAGAGGCTAAAACAGCAACAGAAGAAATTTCTAAGAGATTCCAAACTTTCATGCTCACCAAAATTACACGGTCCCGATATTCATTGATTTGAATGTGTGACTGCACATAGTAGTGTACCTGTAAAATAAAAAAGGAACATAAATAAAAATACATTATTAAGACCAGGCAGTAGAAATTGTAGTCTCATATTAGAACTGGTATCAATGAAACGTAAATAAGGAATTTTATCATAATACTTACAGATGCTTTGTCAAACGTGCTGAGCCCAACACCAATTGCAAAGACAGGCAGTCCCTGGAGAGTAATAAGACAAGAACATGTGAGAGTAATGCAATTATGATCATTACTTTGAATTAGGTGATCCCCATGGAGCAACATATTGCAGTATTTAATACATAAACACTATGCTAGCTAAAGAATAAAGAATGTAAATGCTGTAAACAATATAATTTTTTGGTTGAGAATGAGAACCTCTTTTGAGTAACCTGACAGTCCTATAAGCTGTGAATCACGCACTGCTCTGTACAGCTCAGTAGGGCCTATGGGTTTCTGTATAAAGAAACAGCATCCACATGAGAAACAAAAGAATTCATTGGCAATGGCCAATACTATGCTTATAGTTTTTTTTTTTTTTTTTTTTTGAACAAAACCACTAAGCTAACACAATCGTTGACACCAAAAAAAAAAAAGGCTGTGTATAATGTGTTTCTTGGGGGGTGTGTGCGTGTGTGTGCTCGTGAGTTGATGTCCAACTAATGATAAGAAACATTAGTGCTACGGGAAATTGGTTTGGCAAACAAGACTCAGATATTTGGAACATGGTGCCAGCTTGTTTGATGTGGCTTGTTTAGAAAGAGCGGAATAGGCATACTTTTGAAGACATGGAGAGCCACTTGGATCAATTGAAAACTTTGTTTGCTCAGACTCTTTGACTGGTCCCAGATTTGGGGTTCACACAATGTTCTTCTAATTTAGAGTTTCAAGTTTTACTTAGATTTCCCTTTTGAGACTTTTGTACTTTTTGGACACTTTATGTTCATCATTGTGAACATAAAGTATATTTGATTTTTAATACAATTGCAATACTTAAAAATAAAAATAAATAATAGTGCTTGGAGTCTAACAACTTGACAGTCCAGCTGCCCTAACATGATTTTCATCCATAACATGGGAAATTATAGATAGTGGTTTTCTATATACTGGCCAGATCAAGAAGCCACTGCTATGCCAATAGATTAAAGGATATAACATCCAAATGTGGCCTCTATAAGTCTAGAACTATGATGGCCCACCCATGGTAGCTTCAATAACCATATTGGTCATATAGGCACTCAGACTAGGTAGCCACAAAAGTTAATGATAAATTTAGTTTATGAATAAAAGCAAAAATTACCAGAAATTGGTTCACAAGGTAAATTGCAGACAAGGGATTAATACATTTTACATCACGCCAAAGATTTTTTACTTTTTATCAATCACACAATATGACATTGGGTACCACCTTGCCTTAAACAAAAAGAACAGAAAGGATTCTAAGAGCTGATGTCTAACTTGATAGCTCAAATCAATCAAAGATCTTACGAAAATGATCAGTTGATATAATATATTTGGAAAAATAATCAGCAATTAAACATCCCTGGATAAATTATGAGCTTCAAGAAAATGTGACACCTTAAGCAGAAAAAAATACAAACTTACTGCTAAGATGTTGTCAATCTCATTCTGTACCCTCCAGTTTAAACTGTCCAACAACTGGAACATCATACAAGCATAAAGTATGTCAACATTTAAAACAAGAATCATAGTTGAATGTTTCAATAACGTAATTGTAAAGATTTGCAAAAATTTTCAACCAAAGACTAATATCTAACCATTTTGTGGGCTTTGGGAACATTCCACTCCCTTGCTTTTAGGAAACGTGCTAGATTTTCAGTTGGATACCCTTGATGAACATTCTGCAGATAAAGAGATAATTGTTACATCCATTCAATAAACACAAATATCAATTAATTTAGATTAGGAGCATAGCATGAAGTGAGGCTCAAAGCAAGCATCTCTTACCTACAAACTACACTAAATTTTTCACCAACTGCATGAAAAGATAAGGAACAAAATGAAGAAAACTTCTTCCATCCCCACCAACCCTTAAAGACAAACTATCTCCATAAATAATGGAGGCCTAAATGCAAAAAATACCCCCGAGGGTTTGGGTCTATTTCAAAAACACCCCCTAGAGTATAATTCTTGCTTATAACTCCCTAGGGTTTTCATATCTGCCAAATTAACCCTTGGGACTAACTTTCATTAGCTCTTACGGAAAAATTACTAGAGCATCATATATCAGTGCTTGCAAATCAGTTGGTGAGGCTTCTTAATGTGGTCATGTGATATTTCCGTCCATGAGAGCTAACAAAAGTTAGTTCCAAAGGTCAATTTGGTGAATATGATAACCTCAGGGAGTTATAAAGAAAAATTGAAACCCTGGGGGGTGTTTTTGCAACTGACCCAAACCCTTGGGTGTGTTTTTGCATTTTGGACAATAATTTATTCCAAAATATTCGGTAGTGAAAAATCTGATGTAGACCATTATGTATTTTACACTGGGGATTTAACAAGTTATTTAGTGATTGATTGGACAAGTTTATTGTGAATTAATCCACACATATAGATAATTCAACCACAGTTATCAAGTACAAAATCTAAACGCAGTAAATATAATGAAAGGAGATGGTCTAGTGGTTCCCAAGCCTCATGAGATCCTATGTTCAAAATTCTTAGCCAGCATCTTGGGCCAAATCCTAAAGGAATTACTCTCTGTAATTACCTTCTGTGTGTGGGACTGGGGAACTATACATACCTGGAGGAATATTTAGGTGCTCGGTGAATTCTGGACACCACGTTAGCAAGAAAACAAAAAAGTAATAGGACACATATTTGGTAACAAAGCAGAAAACCAGTGAAGAACATCTTCAATGTAAAAAACACTCCAGGGATTCAATTCTGCAGAAAATTCACAATAGAAAAAGCAGTTACAAATAGTCTATTCACAAAACCTTTGCACTAGAATCTGCTGCAACCTCTGAAACGACTTGTTTGCCTGCCTACTGCAACAACCATAGAACCTCTAGAATCTTCCAAAGTCAAAATCCTCCACAAACAAACCTCATCTACATGAACCAGAACCCTTGAAACTCCAAGGACCTCCTTAAAGATTTGATGGAGTGGACTCACTGTAAAAGCTCTCGGATTTTCAAAACAACCTCTAAATCACTTTCTTTGGGATCACAAGATGAGTGTGTAGAATATAAAGGCTTTTCAGTCTTGCTGAAGGAAGAAAAAGGCAAAGGTTTTGTGTTTCTATGGGTGTAGCAGCACTTTTCTCTATTTAAGCCCATACAAGGCATGGTTTTTATAGGTGTACAAGCAGGTCATGAAAGCCCTTATGAAAGTAGAAACAGAATTATGATCAACGCAATCTCGCTCAAGCAAGCCTCAAGCGAGTGACGGGCTATGCTTTAATGTTCAAGTGAAATTCTCAGTTTTCAATTCTCTTGAGATCTTCAAGGCAGCTTAGGACTAACTTTTACAATAAATGAAATACATCCAAATATTTGAATACAACCTTTGTAATGGAATTAGCCAACACTTAAAAACCTAACAAGTAGAAATCAGCAATCACTCTTAACGGAAAGTACAGTGTTTGTTTTCCCTCAATTGAGAAGATATAATGACCTTGTCCAGTGGGTGGAGTCTAGATACTTTGATGCAGGCAACATGCTATCATTTCTAACTTCACCCTCCAAACTTGCCCAACATTGGATACGAGAATCAAGAATTCTTGACACCGTTAAGAAAAGCTTGTGAACTGTTGCACTTTTTTAGAGAAATACCATTTAAAATGAATGAGATTTACCAAATTGGCAGCCAAACACCACATTAAATGACAACCCATGGAATATTTCCAGGAACTACTTTTTTGATGACCAAATATTGTAGAATATGCCAAATCCTGTGGACAACCATCATAGCTGACAAAATCTTTGAGGCATTGTGGTAAGGGCATAGCATAACCACTTCCATTGAGTCTTACACAGTCCACAAAGCAGACCTTATGCCTTGTCAAGTACTCTTTGCTCATATCACATTCTGGGAATGGTCACACATTTCCTCCAGGTTTTATTCTCCTTGATCACCCCCATAAAACATGAAATGAATTGGTCAAATGGGAATGTGTGGTAATTGAATCTTATCTAACTCCACAAGAATAATTTATTGTAGTTATGACTCTGAAGAAAGAGAAGCAATGAACTTCAGCTTGTGAATTCAAATCACACTGTGGTGCCAGGAATTAATTGATATTAGACCCTTGTTCTGAATCACATCACATTCAGTTCACCGCACAAAAAAGAGCTGGTAGGCACCAAGAAGACCCAGTTGCCAGATCAAACCATTCAATCAGCCAACCAACTATTAAGATAATTCAGGATCAAACTCTATTGCTCACAAAATTCACCCAAAAAAAGAAAAAAATTTCTAGCTTTCATTTTTGCCCAATTGCAACTAGAAAGTTACTAAACAAAATACACAAAAATATCAAATTTAAAAATAAAAATAAAAAATACAGGAAAAGAGGGGAAATGCAAACCTGATATGATTTCTTCAATGGCTCCTCAACTGCCATTATTCAAAAAAAAAAAAAAATTAATGCAAAAGAATAGCATTAAAAAAAATTTAAAAATAAAAAATAAAAAAAGGAATCTTTAAATGAAAAAGAGAAAGTAAGAGCAGGAAGTTGGGTGAAGCAGAGACCTTGATCTATTAGTGCTTGCAACTGCCTGATCACTTCCTGAGAAGCAATACCCATTTCTTCTCTTCCACAAATTTGCACAAATGCCAAATGCACACCCCCAAAAAATCACTACTTTTCAAGCTCTCTTTCTCTCTCTATTTCTCTCTCTCTTCTTTGACTCTTTTTGGATTTTTTTTTTTTTTTACTTGAGCTTGGTGATATACAGAGGCAACTTACCAGCTAAAAAGTACACTACAACTAAAAAAAAAAAAAACTAGAGAGAGAGAGAGAGAGGTCAACAAAGGCGGGCCTACAAGACAGTCACCCCACTTTCACTCTCTACCTAGAAATTGAAGCTCGCTCTCTCTCTCTCTCTCTCTCTCTCTGTGAAATAAATTGATAACATTATTTTTTCTTTTTCTTTTTCTTTTTTTGCTTTTGCTTTTGCTTATATGTAGTTTAAAGTTAAACTAGTTATGTTGTTTTTCTGTTATCTTACAGATGAAAAAGCAGAACAAGTTTCTATGCTTCCTAGATAACTTTCATTTGCTGCGTGCGCTGGTTTTTTTTTTTTTTTTTTTTTTTTCAATTAAACCTTGTGATTGTAGTTGTGTTTGGTTCAATGACAATTTTATTTACAAACATTTTGTTTCATCGCATGTCTCTACAGATCAAATCGTTCTCCTCTCAACTATCAAATTATCAACAAATAAAAAAATACAAATATTTTATTGTTATATTTATCACCATAAAGTTTAGATTCAAATGGAACTCTTCTATGCATAATCCATATTATCTAATTTTATGTTATATATTATTTTCATTAACCAAAGTTTAGATTTAAATGAAACTAGATTACGTCCTTATTAATTGATTTTTATATTTTATTTTCAACAAAAAATAATTTTTGTGATTTGATCCAATCACAATTTAGTTCAACAAATTCTTTCAATTACTACATTTGGTTCCTAAGGTTTAGAACTTTGGATTAAAATAAAATCATTATAAGTACTTTATTTTAATCCAAACTTTTGGGTTGAAACATAACAATTGAAAGTTTATAAAATAAATTGTGACAGTATCAAATCACGTAGAGATAAATTATAACTCTCTCTTTTCTTATAAAATCTAACTAAATATAAAAAGATAAATATTTTAAACCTAGAACAGCCAAAATTTGTTTGCATTAACTTATTTTTATTGGTTTATTTTATTTAAAAATACAATTTTTCTTTTTCTTTTTTGGTTTTTCTTTTTAAAGAAGAGAATGGGAGTTGGTTAAAAAGGGTAGGTGCCAATAGGTAAGCCCATTGCCAATAAGATGTATAAATTAAATTTAACAAAATGGGATTTTAAAGAGGGTAAACAATTGACTGAAAATAAAAACTTGAGTTTTAGTTAAAACTAGTCGCTAACCCGTGCTATAACCCGTGCTATGCACGGGAAAGTTCAAGAAATTTATTTTAATATATTATATGTTTTTTTTTTTTGCCTTTATTAAGCACTAATAAATAAAATTTGTATATTTGAACAAATAAATCAAGGTTTATAATAACAATTTCCACATTAAAATTGCAATAATATAATATCAAAAACTTACATACAAATAAATACAAAAATAATTTGTTTATGCTTATATGCTCCCACTTCTCATGGCTGGAAATCTTCATTATTGTATACAATTGTATCTTTGTATGATGTAACATAAAGTTAGAGCAACATAAAGTTGTTTTCAGGCCCCCGGCAGTGTTCTTTCTTTTCCATGGTACCCTAGATCTCCCAAAAGTGCAACTTATATGCCTTGAAAAAGAAAATAACTTATTAACTTCCTTGACAATAACAAAGACCACCACATGAAAATGTCCACTTAACAGAATAAGAATCATATTATTTAATTTCACTAATCCACCATTGAATTTCGTAACTCACATTAAAGATAACACCAAAGACTTTAAATCACATACAGTCCATCGTTTCCATCATGAAAATCAAAAGATATGATCATGTGGTTTGAAAATCATCTTCTAAAGCATTGCATTGTCAAATAAGAAAAAGAATATATCAAGCATTGAACACACACTTAAAATGGAATGTAAAACACTGGTCCTTTTTTAACTTGATAAGTGCAGCTCTTTTATCTAACTTCAACATTAAAATTTGCAAGATAGGAATTTAATATTTTTTAAAAAAAATTATATCCCTGAAATTATTATTTAATGGGCAAAGAGAAAGCAAAGAGTTAAAAAAATGCTTTCACATCTATCTTCAACATGAGTCTTTTCTACCATCCACACAAAGTCAATCACAAAGCTATCATGCATGAAAATGTTTGTGGAGTGGTCTCACACCATTGGCATAAATGATATGCATTTCAAAGTGTTTTGATTATTCAACCTTCCATCAAACCCCATCTATTCTATAGATCATCATGTACAATTCAAATTCCCATTCTCACTACTTTAAAGTAGCATCACATCAACAATAACAATATTAAAAAGTTAAGTGATATGATTATGAATCTTTAGTACTCTTCTCAAATACTACCAATATGCATGAGTATTCATTCATCTGATAAATAATTTAATATGCATATGAGTAATCAAGTCAATTTGTGGAAACTTAATATGACATTTTTAATTTGGTATGTGCAAACATGTAAATATGACATTTCAAGTTTAATTTGCATTCAGCAGCATGTGATTGCAGAATCCTTAAAAGTGATGTGCACAACTTTTCTTTTTCATTTTTCTTTTCCAGCTAAATGTGCATTACCGTTCTAGAATTTTTGCAAAGTATATTAGAAGATACTATAAAACTGGAGGAAAAAAAAAACCAAAAAGAAATTGAAAGAAGTTGGAAACACACAACTAAAAAGAACCATCAATTTGATAAATCACTCATTATATATTTATAAATTCATGATCAACTGTCTATTAATTGTAGATATCAAGAAGCCAACTCTATCTCAAACTGACAAGTCTGTCTTTGTGTGTTTAAGATTAGAGATAGATTTTTTATTCTAAGATAACATATCTACTCGTTATAATTAGCACATAGCTAAAAGGAAAGTCCAATTGTACCCTTATGGCCTGCACAATCCTGATGAGTAATGCCTACTTAAGATCCAAAAAACTCAACTTCAATTTCTTTACAATTAAACCTAATAGTAATCAAGTAATTGAATAGCTTTGAGACAAAGTATACCTGTAACTGACAGTCTTAAGACCTGTAAAACATAAATCACATCAGAATATACCTAATTAATTATACAAAATGATCCACGATTAATGAATGCACATAATATCAAAAACAACAATGAGGATAGAACCTCTGTGTGGATGATCTGGAAATCCAATGGAAGGAGTCATTGCAATCCATATCAATAAAAGAAATTTGAAAATTTAATACCCAGAAGATGGAAAGTCAAGAACAAAATAACCATGAATCAAAGTTGAAACCAACCAACTGATAAAACAAATAAAATAGCTATATAAAGATTCTTGAATCCCAAACACACTAAATAAAAACCCAAAATTATCTATAATTTGAATCCTACAATTTCTCACTGACCAAACAAAAATCATTATTATTATTAAATACCAAAGCAATAACACAAAAAGAGAGGGATGGGATGGAACATAAATTTGAACATCTTCTTTGAGCTACATGTTCTATGTTAATTTAAAATTTCTAAGATTCCTTGAATTTCATATGAAAAGATGCTAGTCTCACATCAAGGAATTTAGGATTTTGAACATGAATAACACAAAAAGAGAGAGATGGGATGGAACATAAATTTGAACATCTTCTTTGAGCTACATGTTTTATGTTAATTTAAAATTTCTAAGATTCCTTGAATTTCATATGGAAAGTTGCTAGTCTCACATCAAGGAATTTAGTATTTTGAACATAATGTTGTAATAATGTACTGAAAATAGAAATCATGAAAATGAAGATAACTCACCTTGCACAATTAGCTAACATTACAGCAACCTTATTTAGCTTGGCTGGAATGAAATTGAATTTCCACTAATACAATCCTAGCAACAGAGTATAAAATATTAAAATATCAGCAACTAAAAAGTTCATAGCTTTAAAATTTGGAGTTAGAAGATTGCATAGCAAAGATCAGCTGCTAAAAATAAAAATGCCAACCAAGAAGAAACTTAAGAGGGAGATCATCACTAAGCCGCCCCTCTTTTAATGAGCTAAACTTTGAACATGACTTCTACCTTATGTGCAAAAGGGCTTTTACAAAGTATAAAATAATTAACTTGAGAAGGATCTTAAAAATAAAAAATAGGAATGAAAATACAAGCAAAAACACCTCAAACACCTCATATGCACTATGTAGAATCCCATATGCAGAATCCCACTGCAGACATAGCATCAAACACCTTACAGGCACTATTATAGACTCTTTTTATCATTTTGTCAAATAAAGCAAAAACTGATATTTAAATTGCCACAATTAAAAGCACAACCCCCATTCCAAATTTGAGAGATAAGTAGGATAATTAATCGATATTTAGAGTTACCCATGACTGAATTAGACTTCATTGTTTCAACAGGGTATATCAATAGTTAAAAAAGACGTTATGTCTCTATTGAGAATAATCTAAAATGTCACTGTTATACACGCACAAACTGCTATTCAGCAATCCCTTTGCTAAACTTTAAAGGATCAAATCTTGGCAAAGTAGAAAGCAAAATTTGAATATTTTGTTGGAGAGAAAAACAGAAAGGAGAAGATTCTAGGAAGGATGGTAACTTGGAAAATTAGTGCCAAACACTGATGCTACAGTCAAATATTATAAAGATCAGTCATAAAAGAACACAACTCTTGCGACATCAAAAGACAAATAGTTTCTATTTGGGGGAGCTATCCCTATGATGTTAATGATTGGGAAATTAAAACAACTATTCGATGACACCAAATCCATACTATATGTAATCCTTTTCTACTTGGGTTGTGAGGAAAATTCACTGTACCATTCAATTAAACATCTTCAGAAAACAACGGTGACAAAAAGGGGCAAGCTTTTTCATCATATATAGCAAATTTAATAAAACAATTCGTCAACGGCAACATAAATCTATAATATAAAGAGATAGAATTTCCCAATTCAATATAATTGAAGAAAGAAAACCTTGGATTTGAAGTGCAACCGCTGGTCAGCCTTGCAAGCCGTCAAGAATTCTGGCTTCTTCATCATTGTACCAGTTTCCTTTCCTTGGTTTCCGATCGGCTTTTCCTTCTTTCTCATCCTAAGTTTTGGATTTTGATTTTGGATTTTTGGGGGAAGGAGAAGGTTTTGATTTTTGGAGAGAGAGGGTTTCTGAGGAGAGAGAGGAATGGTCGTATATGTTGCCCATGGTTTTGCTTTTGCCGTGGTTTTGATTAGAATTTAGGTTTTTAGTTTTTTGTATTATCGGGCTTTAGGAAAAAAATAATCAGAACTTTTGTTTTTTTTTTTTTAAATAATGCTGACGTAGAAAATTGTGAAAGCTTAAAAAGCTTCGGTTTTATATATATATATATATAGACTAGGGGTGGCAAAATCAACCCAAATTCATTTACCCACCCAATTAAACCCAATTAACATTAATATTTATTAGGTTTTAATTGGGTACCCAATTAGATCCAGTTATTATCCAACTATCATTTCTACAAATCACCTAACTCTAAAATGCCCCAAAACCACTAAAATTACCAAAATACCCCCTCAAACTAAAAAATGACCAAAAATACACCTAAACCTAAAAATGACCAAAATACCCCTAAAATCTGAAAAAAGACCAAAATACCCCCTTAAACCTAAGAAAAAGACCAAAATACCCTTAAACCTAAAAAATGAGCAAAATAAAGTAATTGTTTAATGATATATTTGTTTTAACTTAAAACAAATATATCATTAAACAAGTACTTTATTTTTTTGAGAAAGATTAAACAAGTACTTTAGGTTAAAAGGTTGACTCCAACCAAACTACATCACATAAAAATAAGGTTTTGTCGCTTGATCCTTCATTTTATACATGCTTAGTTGGTTAATCTTTAAATTTATTTATTAATAATAACCCGTTAAGCTTGCCTTTTTTTTCTTTTTATATTTTTTTTAGATGGATACATTTAGTTACCGCTTAGCACTTGCTTGGGAGAACTTATTTTTAATTAGCCTGTTAAAGTTTAAAAAATAAATAAATAATTAGAAATTTATTTTTATAACTAAAAAAAAAAAATCAAAATTTTGTACCAAACTAAATAAAGTGAATAAATTGAAAATAAATTCTCACAAATCAATTTTTAATATTCTCTTTTCTTTTTTTTTTTTTTGGAAGAATATTTAATATTCTTTTTTTGATGAAAAAAAAAAAAAAAGAGGGTCACACGCGTGTGATCATTGACTCAACCCACTTAAACCCGCTATTGATGGTGTAGGACATCCCTGAGCATGTTAGGGCTATTGGCGTCATGGCACAACATTTTTGTGAAGCACACAACTCAAACCTGACAACTCTTGAACTTGTAGGTGTGATCAAGTCCGGAACTCCTATCAACACACACCACCAAAGTATTTGGACGGTGCATTTACCCTAGCAGTGGTCCTTCGTCGGTAGATCTCTTTCTGCACTTCATTTCAACGTTTCTTTCGCTTTGGAATATACTTTCTCCTTAGGCTGTGTTTGGTTGCTGGAAATCGTTTTCCGGAAAATACATATTTTCCGGAAATGCTAATTTCCGGAAAAGGAAAATGTATTTGGGTGTTTGGCTGTTTCGGAAATCGTTTTACGGAAAATCAATTCCGGTGTTTGATTCGTCCAAATATTTTACGGAAATCGTTTTATGGAAATTTAATTCCGGTGTTTGATTCGTCCAAATATTTTACGGAAAATACTTTACGGAAAACGTTTTCCCATGTTTGGTTCGGAAAATACTTTACGGAAAATAGTTTGGATCAACATAATCGAGCTAGAGTTAGAGCTTAAAAATAACTAGTTTGAAGCTATATTTTACTCTATAGATAAAATTCAAGAACCTGCATTCCCTATACATATCTGTAACAATACTTTACGGAAAATTATGGTCATTTGGGCTGCGTTTGGTTCGTGTAAAAGTATTTTCGGAAAATAGATATTTTCTGGAAATGATATTTTCCGGAAAAGAAAATGTTTTCATGTGTTTGGTTGCATTTCAAAAAAATTTTCGGAAAATATTTTCTGATGTTTGGTTGTGTTCTTAAAAATACCATAGAAAACACATTTTCTACTTGTTGCTCACATTTTCTCAGTTACCAAACAAACACATAATGTCATTCATTCCTAAAAACACAAATAAAACCCAGAAAATATCACATTTTCTCGGTGAGATCACGATCGCGATCGCGATCGGCGCAATCTCAATCAGCGAGATCGCGATTGCGATCGCAATCGGCACAATCTCGATCGGCGAGATCGCGATCGCAATCTCGTCGATCTCGATCGTGAGATCGCGATCGCAATCTCGCCGATCTCGATCGTGATCGACGCTTCGCGCGAGATCGGTGAGATCGCAATCGACGCCGATCGACGCAATCGCGATCATGATCGTGGTGCGTTGGTGTGGATCATTCCGTTTGGCTCGGTGTGTGGGTCGGAGCAGTCAAGCTTTGAGAGAGGCAGTGCGTGTGTGAGAGAGGAGTGCGTGTGAGAGAGAGGAGGAAAACGTTTGAAGTGAAAATATGGGCTGAAAATGATTTCCGTCGTTTTTGGCTTAATTTTCGGTCAAACTGAAAATATTTTCAGTTTGACCGAATTTACCATAACAACCAAACACGTTATTTTCCGAAAAATGATTTCCGAATTTCATTTTCAGCCAAAACAAACGGAGCCTTAGAGACAAAGAAAATCGAGTGGCCTTAGAGTATTCAGCTAGAACCCTCTTAAGAGCCTAAGAACATAGCCACGAATGACCGACTCTTTATTCTTCTTATGTTGTTCTTTTCCTATATGGGTCCGCCATTCTGAGTCTTTGTTTTTTATTCTTTTGTACATAGTGAACTTTTTTGAGAAACTTGTACATAGTGAACTAATTGTAAATTATTTTAAGTTTGAATCTCAGATCCATGATCAGTATTAAATTGCAAAACAAGCCTTTCAATTTATGTTAGACTAATGCATCCGTACATTATTTGGGTTCCCTTTTCCATTCTGTTATTGCTAAATTCAATTATCTCGCTAGTATTTCTGTACCAACAACTAAATATAGGTAAGACTTGAATTTTACATAAGGAAAGTGTCATTGCACAACATTTTTATAATAAATTCTAAGTAGTAAGTTCACTACAAAAATTGGAGCTATCCTGGCATTTTTAAAACAAATTCTAATTAGTAACAGCATTGTTACTAATTTTAATTTGAACTTAGCCCCAAAATTACTTTTTTACCAATCAAACTACTAGTAAAAATCTTAATGTTATAAAAATATTGTGGACATCACATTTCTCTTTATAAAATGGGTAGGTGGATGTCATTAGCACCCTAATTTATTGTTGATAGCCTACTTTATCTCCTTTTCGACCTTGCCTTACTTTGAAGGTTAAGGGTTTGTTTGGTATGTGAGTTCAGGTACCAGTTTTTAAAATGATGTGCAAACTATCATTTAAAAAGTGTTGTGAAAATACACCAAAAATTTATTGGTATTTTGATTTGATGATAAAAAGTTATCATCAAAAACGAACATCATAGGTTAAAACTCTCTAAAAAAAAAAAAGTAATCATAATGCAAAAAAAAAAAAAAAAAATCTATTTTGTATCATATTTTAATTTTAATAACATTTTTTTTTCATAAGTGAACAAAATACAATTGTGTGTTTGGTATGCGTGTATTTTTTTTATATTAAAAAATGGTAACTATCTAGCATGTTCAATACATTCATTAATATTTATTAGAAAAGAGAAAAATTCTCACACTATTTCTGTTTACTCTGTTCTTCCTCTTCAAACACCCCCCCCCCCCTCCCCATGTTGGAATACTAAACTCATACAATACCACTAAATTATTATCATTGGAACTTTTTTTTTTTTAGAAATAATTAGAACATGCTGCTAATTAATCTCACAACTCGAACCATTTTCCCTAAACTCCCAAACATTTTGTGCGTGAAGAGGTGTCAATTTAGCTATAAGGTTTTGACTCGCTGGAACCTTATTTTAAAGAATCTTGACGTAAAAATGGAGAAAATATCTTTTATGACAGACATACCAAGTAAGTCATTTAACAAGATCATAAATAAATGTTATATAATTTAATTTTATATTAATTGTTTGTTCTACCAACCATTCACATGGTTTTCACAATTCACTCATTGTCATTGGCTTAATTGTTACCAGAGATATTTTACAAAAATATGATATGTATAATGTTGATATATGATTTACTATCACTATATATGGTATATGTACAATTATTTTTATCGGTAAATCAATCTTTGAACTTAAGATCATGATCACCATTCATCTCAAGACTCGAGGTGTTTTGAGTTTTTTTTTTTTTAAATAAACAAGAGGTGTCAGTTAAATGTCATCGCCATTTGCTTTTTTTTCCTCCATGAATAGGTCATATTGGCATGTACAGGTATACATCTAGTTGAATAGGTTATATTGACAGAAGAAAAAGTCAAAGAAACCAAAACTCACAATAACTTCTTAACAAAGTGTGAAATATCAGACAGAAGGCATTACAAATTTGGCTTTGTTTTGCTTTTGCAAGAATACTTTTCCCAAAAGTATGAGAACCCCATTACTTTAGGCATTAGACCATAATGCATCTTTTTTCTACGGAGAAACTTCGTCGAACACTCAGCTCTCAGCATTGTCATTCAATGGTCTTTGTAATGTAACACATGGAAAGGAGAATGAAAAAGTGTCATCACAGTTTGGTGTCCAGCGTAGTACCCAATTAGTGACATTATGGTCCTGTATTCCAAATTTCCCACGCTTTGTGGACCACGTAGATATTTCTGGAATGCAATAAATTCCAATGTGCTTTACAAGTTACAACGCGTTATACAGTTGCATTAAAGTTGTATCTCCAATATGAAGACTATGGATCGATATGGAATTCCAATGTTACTTCAACTTATGGGTGTGAACTGCATGTGAATTGAGTTTTAGTCAAGCTGAGCCTTGCTTTGTTCAAAGCCCAACTTTGTCTTTAAGTGGGAAAAGATTGAAAAGAATGCGAGCTAGGCATGCTATTTATGACTTGCAAGCCTAGCTAGCTAACTGTGCTTGAATTATTCGGCTTCTTAATATATCTTAGTTAATGGCCCAAGCGAGCGGAACAATTAATTTGACCAAATTTAGTCATAGTTTGATGGGTTTGCTCGTGAAGAGTTGGGCTGATCATTTACACCAATACAGTTGAACCTTCCCCAGTCCCCAGTATATATAAATGAGTCCCTTACATTACATACTTTGAAAATTGAAAGTCAAGTTGTGGAAGCTCACAATATTCAAGTTAAATACGCCATCTTGGAGTGTGACTCGTCGAACTCTAGAATCAGGTCAGAGTCAAATTTTGACACACAATTTTTATGCACCTGGTCTTATTAGAAACACATCATTCCTTGTGTGTGTTTGTTTTTTTCATATAGACTTTAGTTGGACCTTAAAAAATCATCGGTGTTTTAATTAATCAGTCCGAGTACAAACGAGAAGCATCTAGTTCAATAACAAAATAACTTCAGGAAATGAATCAGAATAAACGAAAAGTTCTACAATCTAGTTGCATCCTTATTCGGATGAAGTATCAGCACAATGATTAGTTTCATAAGAAAATATACTTCAAACTAAAATTGATCAAACTTGTTGAGAAAAAAGATGGCTCACGAGAACTCTAGGTGGCGCATGCATGGTGGTTCGTGAGGCATGTGGAAACACTAGTTGGGACGTGTGTGAGCTTGGAATTGACTTTGGTTTGAGTCGTTTGGCTGATATCTTTGGATAAGAGAAAAGTGAAGATCTGTGTTGTCGAGCAAGTTGGTCTGGGAATTGGGGTGGCATTGTTGAACAGGAATGTGTACTAGTTTGAGGGTAACGCTGTTGAACAGCAATGTGCAAGGTTGTATAGTGATGATAAACATTGACTATTAAAGGCTACAAGAACGTGGCTGATACCATGTTGAGAATAAATAGAGAAAGAGAGAAATATCGTGAGTAAAGCCCTTGTGAATTATATATTTTCTACACAATGAGCTATATATAGGTTAATGAGTGAATGTAATGACAAATGGATATTGGATAATCAGTGGGTGATAGTCCTAGTGGGGGAGATCGGAGATTGACCAATTGATAATTGCTAAGCAAGAATGCGAGATCGGTCTAGCAAAAATGAGCTGTGGTGTTAGCATAGAGACATTGCCCTCACCAAACTTAATAAAATAAAATGAATAAGAAGAGTAAAAAGAAAAACTAAAACAGTGGGAATTAGAGAAGAAAATTTGAAAGTTTGAAGTTGTGGAGGGCGAACAAAGCCAAACCTAAAAAAAAAAAAAAATATATATATATATATATATATAAATATATATATTTTTTTCCTAAAAGGGGGTCAATCGGCTTGACCACGGGTTAACCCGACTCAACCTATTTTATTTTTTTACCGGATCAAGTTCAAGTTGATCCATATCTTTATGAGTTAAAAAAAATTTAAAAAAAAAACCCTTATTTGTATCCATTTTGATCATCTGGATCAGGATGGATTAATAGGCCCGGTCCAATATTATCATATCTATGCCCACCTTACCTTGGTTTAGAGTTTAGATAAACATTTAAGAATTTTTTTTTTTTTTTTTTTTTTTTTTTTTTTCTGAGAAAGAATAAACATCTAAGAACTTGATTGAAGGGCGTGAACTACCATGGCTTTTGTGTGTTTGTTTCTCAAAAAAAAATGGTAAATTGTAAATTATACCCCTAAAGTTTAGGAGTGATTGAATTTTACATCCTGAAATTTCAGAATTTAAATTTTACCTCCTAAAATTTGGTGTGTTTGGATTTTACACTCTAATGTTTCATAACTTAGATTTTACCTCCTAAAGTTTATGGTTGTTTGGATTTTACACTCTCAAATTCTGAAACTTTAAAGTGTAATACCCCAAAACTTTAGAAAATAAAATCCAAACACTTCAAAATATAAGAAGTAAAATCCAAAATCTGAAATGTCAAGATATAAAATCCAAACATCATCAAATTTTAGAGGGTAAAATCCAAATTCTAAAATTTTAAGGTGTAAAATTCAATTACCCCAAACTTTAGGGGTATAATTTACAATTAAAAAAAAAGCTGTGAACTCAATTTTCTTTTTCCTCCGATTTGTTTATTCACGTACAATATAGTCTTAATAAAAGACCAAAAGTCTTAATTCTTTATGGAGTGCAGAAAACAAATAATAATAATAAAATCTCCTGAACGAGTGACATTGAAGCTGCCAAGAATAAAACAAAAATATCCATCGAATATCAAAAAAATACTTCATGTTTCTTTTTTTCTTTTTTTGTGAGAACTACATTTGACTTTGAATATATATTTTTCCCAATAGCCGCGTTTCCTTCACATCTATTGGATATTCCATTCGTGGTTCATGTACAAAAATATATAATAACGATAATGTATTATTATTTCCTCTCACTCCAATAATTATGTTAGACGACAATAGAAAATTCTCTCAAAAGTGTGATCATTGTTCACACCTCAGATAGTAAGATCAGAATTCAATAAATTGTACCTTCCCATACCAAGAATATAATAATAATAATGAGATTATTAATATTAATTAGATTTCTTGATAGCTTCATCACCATAAAATTCTTAAAATTCTATTAATTTATATTGTCAAATAAATGAAATATATTTCACAGATGGGTGAACATTTAATTACCATTTCTATTCAAATTATTTCCAAAATATATCAAAAAAATTAAAATTATTTCTCATATAAGAGAAATCATTGTAGCTCATTAATCATTTTCCCTTTTACCTCATTTCTCCAATCTTACTGTTCTGGTTCTTCGGAGAACATCTTTTTGAGGATATCAGCGAACTTGTTCTCACTCTTCTAGGCGTACTCCACACTAAAGGTCTGGAATTTCGACTCCACCTTTTGCGCCCAAGTTCTGTAAGTTGCCAGGCTTTGCTCTCTTAGTGCAAAGCACCCCTTACCTAAGAGACCACAAGGTTGGAGTCTCCTAAAACCCTCATATGTTTTACTCTCATGCTAAGTGCTATGACCAATCCAGTCAAGTATGCCTCGTACTCACTAGTATTGTTTGAACAAGAAAACCTAAGCTTGAAAGATAATGATATGGTATCCCCATCTTTGCAGCTTAGCACAATTCCCAGTCCGTTTGAAGTCGTCGTTGCTGACCCATCAAACTTCATTGTCCTCTTCTTTCTTAGGAACTCTGCCACTGCCACTTCCCCGAAGATCTCCTTACTTAGTAAACATTCTTCTTTCCCTGTGAACTAGGCTAGCATATCTGCTATGACTTGGTTTTTGACAGCCTTGGGGGTCCTAAGGCCAATGTCACATTGAGAGAGCAAGACCGGCCACGGTGCTATCCTTCCCGTTAGGAGAGGCTGATGAAGGAGTGCTTTTATGGGATGTCACTTGGTTACCAAGAGGATCTGGTGGGCTAAGAAGTATTGGTTTAGCCTTTGAGATGTGTAGATAACCACTAGACATGCTCTTTCCATCCTAGGGTACCTGGTTTTTGTATCTTTCAACATCCTACTTACGTAAAACATGGGTTGCTCATTCCTATCATCATCTTCCTGTGCTAGCTAGGCTCCTATAGCCTTGAAATTTGATGTTAGATATAGCAACAGGGGTCGCCCATGTACCGGTGCTTGTAGGGTAGGAAGATGATTCATGATCTGCTGGATCCTTTGAAAGACTTCCTACTGTTCAGTTCCCCAAATGAACTCAACCCTCTTTTTCAACAGTTTGGATAAACTACTTGTGATCGAAGCTAATCCTGGCACAAACCTCCTGATGTAGGAGACCTTCCCCAAGAAACTCTGGAACTCTTTATCTGTAGTAGGCCTTCTCATTGTTGCGATGGCTATAGTTTTGACTGGATCTACACTTAAGCCTCTGCAGTGTACTAGGAACCCAATAAATTTTCTAGTAGATACTCCAAATGCATACTTCATGGGGTTCATGCGTAGTTTGTACTTCCTGCAGCTTTCAAAAACTTGTTCAAGTATCTGGAAGTGTCCTGCTCTAGTCTTTGACTTTACCACAATATCATCCACATAATCTTCCATTCCCCTATGCATTATATCATGGAAGATAGCTGTCATAGTTCGCTAGTATGTGACCCTTGCATTTTTAAGGCCAAAGAGCATCACGGTATAATAAAAATTTCTGATTTGTGTCCTAAATGCTGTCTTCTCTGCATCTTTAGCAGCCATGTGGATTTGGTTGTACCCACTATATCCAACCATAAATGAAAACATAGAGTTTCCTGCAGCTGAATCTACGTGGAGGTCAACGTTAGACAAAGGGAATTCATCTTTTGGACATGCTTTGTTTAGATTGCAAAAATCTCCACAACACCGAATTTGGCCATTCTTTTTCTTCATTGGTACTATGTTGGAGAGCCATTTAGGATGCTAGATAGGCTTGATAAAACCAGCTGCTAACAGCTTCTTGACCTCTTGAGTTATCTGAGCCTCTATATCAATGTGAAAGACTCTGGCTGGTTGGACGACTGGTGTGACTCCCGGGTCTACATTGAGAGAATGGACCACCAGCCCTGGATCTAGACCAAGCATCTCATCATATGTCCAAGCGAACACATCCACATATTTTTGAGTAATGCCACTAACTACTCCTTCTCCTGTGCTGTCAACTAACCACTAATAAAAACAGGCTTCTGGGATCCCAGCTTAGCCCCCAAGTTTACCTTTTCCAATTCTTCCTCAGGCTGAATTTGTGCTTCCTTGACTAGGTCCTCTAGGATTTCTTCTTGAGCCATCATACAATCTAGTGGCCTGGGACCCTCCTGCACGAAGCATTTAGGCCTCGCGCACCTTTATAAACGATAAACTAGCCTTTCTCCAGGCTCCCATACTACCACGCATTCTCTGGATCCTGAGGAGTTGGTTTCCGTCCTTTGCCTTTTTCTGTCCAGGAGGTTCCTCAGGTCATGGGTACCTCCTTCTTCTTCTTTTTCCAAGATAGGTGCTCCTGGGGTCCCCGGCATAAGGCTGTCATCATCTGGTTCCAACTCGTCATAAAACATTGTCTCCATAAAGTTTACTTTTCCTTGATTGAAAGGATTAGGGTTAGCAGGGATTTTTATGGGCCTCCCATTCAATCTCCCTTTAATACATTAATAGTACGTGAAAGGAATAAGACGATGCTTATGGAACCATGGGTGTTCCAACAAAACATGGTAAGAAACTTTCAAGTTAATCACATGAAATCTGGTCAGGGCTACTATTGGGCCTACCCTTAAGGCTAACTGCACATATCCCTCAGTTGATTCTGCTGATCCTCCAAATCCTATTATCTCTATGGGAGCTCTCAAGATCCTCCTGCCAGTCAGGCCCACAGTTTTAAGGGTATTCAGGGCTATGAAGTTGAGTGGTGCCCCTGTATCTACCGATGCTCTTCTAATTTGGACACCGTTTATGGTGGCCATTAGATAAAGGGGTCTGCAATGATATGGATGTTCAACCTCTATGTTCTCATCAGTGAAGGTTATTACATTGGTTGTCTCCAAGTAAGCTCGGCTAGCATGGGATTCTACTGTGAACATTTCATTCCCAAATCTGCTGCTATACTTATGAGGGACTTTGTGACCATCCTTCTTGCCTCTGGCCTAAATCCCAATTGGTTGAATAGTGATCTGAACTTAGGATTCTTATAAAGGGTCCTGACTGTGCTTGGATGGAAAGATCCTTCAGATTCTTCTGCTTCTACCGGGTTCCCATGGATCACTACAGCCACCACTCCCTTTCCCTTATGATTGGGTAAAGGGTTCCTTTACACTTCGGGTTCCTTTTGAGTGAGCTCCAAGGTACCCTCCCTAAACTTCTTGTAAAAAAGCCTATAGAGGGTCCAACAGTCCTTGATAGAGTGCTTGACATAGTTATGAATCCTACAAAACAAAATATTCTTTCTTTCTTCTTCAGTTGGTGGCCTGGATACAGTAAATGGCCTAACAATTCCATCTCCAATCCATTTATCCAAAACATGATTCATTTCTTCTGCAGTACATGGGATCACAAGTGGATCCTTGGCAATTTTTCCTTCAGGTTTCTTCCTTTTTTCTCCTATTGAAGCTATCATGGCCCGGGGTACTGGCACTTTATTTGTCCTCACAGTCAGCGCGATCCTCCTAGTTCTTTGCAGCAAGTCAATAAACTGGGTTATGCATAGATTTTCAAGCTTAAGCCTGTAATCAAAGATTATGTTGGATATGTAGGTCTCCACGAGCTCCTTTTCTTCATAATCCCCATAACAGTCTAGAGAAACCTCTTCAAACCTTTTGATGAATTGGACAGGATCCTCTCTAGGCCTTTGCTTTACCATCTGAAGGCTTTGGAAGGTGACCATGTCTTCGCCTGGATAGCATTTTGCACAGAACATTTCCATCATCTCTTCTCAGGTTTTAATGGACCTAGGCCTCAAGTTGGTATACCATGTATATGTTCTGTCTATTAGGGACTTAGCGAACTCTCTTAGGCACAGCTCCTTATCTCCTGCGTAAGGGCCCATAGTGTGAACGAATCTACTCACGTGTTCCAGAACACTTCCATTTCTTCTATCAAAAGGATGGAACTTTGGGGGTTCGTATCCCTTAGGGTAAGACTTGCCAAGAAGTTCTGGTGGGAATGGGGGATCTCGAGAAAATTGCTTGGGGATCCTCGAGAACTTTTCCCTTTCTTGTTCCAGAAAGGCATTGACATCTGCTAGCGTGAGGTACTAGGGGTTAGCTCCCCCTCCTACCATTGACCCTCCCTTTAGTTGGGCTCTATCCTAGTTGACCACAGGGGGGCGTTATCCTTGATTTCTTGGGTCCTACCCTTTTTGAGGAGGTGGATCTCTTTCCGCAAATCTTTCAGCATCTCTGCCATTCTAGCCACAGGGTCTAACTCCTGCCTTGTGCGCCTCTGCCCTGAAACGACCTCCTGCTCTACTAGAGGTACCTCATTCCTTTGTCTAGAGGCCACTTCATTTTCTCCTATGGGCTTAAAGGCTACAGGTGGCACATTGGTACCTTTGTTATTCCTTGGTCTTGGAGTTATACTCTACGAAATGACTGCTTCTTCCCTCTCCTTTACCCAGTCCCCAGCAGAGTCACCAAAATGTGTGGGTCCTTTTTGGATAGCACCCAGGTCCAAGTAGAACCAAGAACTCTAGGCCCTTTTACTTGTTGTTTTAAGGGATTGGGCTTGGTTCACCGCAGCTAAATGGGCTGATTACGAACCAGATAGTGCACAGAGCAAGAATCCTACAACACATACATACTAGCAAATAAGAAATATATGCATTGAACAGCAAGAAACAATAAAGGGGTAATGTGATAGAGAAAGACACAAAGTAAACGTTAGGGTCCTTAAGATATTGTGAAATATTTCATTAATTTCTCAATTATATAATACATTATGCTCACTAGGACGTATCACAAGGTCCAAATAAATTCAAAAATCACAGACTTAGATGGCTCTTCAAGTCTTTATGACTTGCAAAGTTTGAATCCCTTTGAATCCAAGTGTGTTCTCTAGTACCTGTTTGAGGATATTGGGTGGTATTTCCCATTTTTTTTCTCACTTTCTTTGAGTTCTAATAGAGTTTTCTTAATGATTCTAATCTAATTCACTGTTGCTAAATGCCCTTCATTGTTGGCTGCTTCCTCTTTTTATAGTGTCATCCTAGGGTTTCTAGGATACCACTGATTCCCCCCATTTGTTCTCCTGGGTACCAGAACCAATGTTGTGCTAGCAACATTAGTGGCTGGTCTCTTCCTCATTTCTCATAATTTTCTTCTTTTGGTGTTTCTCCCCCGAAAATCTCTAGCTGGCTTTCCATTTTAGGGTGTCCTTAGAGAGCTAACTTTTGGTCCTTCTTCCTTCAAGGCTTCTAAACCTCACCTTTTCAAACTCAATTTTTGGCCGCCTTTCCCTTTTTCATTTCCCAAGTGAGCTGATTCCTTCCTGCCAAGTTGAAAGCTTTCCAGCCACTTCCCCTCATGGTTCCTCTTTTTGGGTTTCTCGAGGTACTAGCCCCTTGTTCATGAGTTGTTGGTTCCTAAGCCTTCTGATTCATTTCTGCATCATTGAGTGGCTGATAGGGACATATCTATTCTCGTTCCTTTTATTTCCTAGCACCCTCTTTTGAATTGTCTTAATTCAACTCTAGTTTTGCTACACGTCCCGAGGATCTCGAGCTCCTGGCAATCGCCAGGTATCTCAGTCCAGTTCTCACCACTGGGCTCCCTAATGATTTTCTGACCTTGGCGGGCTGGGCTTTTCTTCTTCCCTTCATTTCATGAGTTGTAAGGCTTACCCATTCATGGGTTTGGGTTCCTCCTTAAAACCTTAATGGATTTGGGCCTACCATCCTTTTTCTTTATTGCGGGCTCAAGTATTTCTTATGGAGTTCAATTCTCTATGCCATTTTGGGCCTTGATGCAACTTCATGACTTTTTGGACCTCAACAAGAGTTTGGATAAACATTTAACATTTTTTTTTAAGAAAGAATAAACATCTAAGAACTTGATTGAAGGGTGTGAACTACCATGGCTTTTGTGTGTTTGTTTATAAAAAAAAAGGGGTAAATTGTAAATTACACCTCTAAAGTTTGAGGGTGATTGGATTTTACACCCTAAAGTTTTAGAATTTAGATTTTACCTCCTAAAGTTTAAGGTGTTTGGATTTTAAACCATAATATTTCACAACTTGGATTTTACCTCCTAAAGTTTAAGGTTGTTTGGATTTTAAACTCTGAAACTTTAAGATGTAAAATCCAAACATCTAAAACTTTAAAGAGTAAAATCCAAAACACTTCTAAAATATAAGGGGTAAAATCTAAATTCTGAAACGTCAGGGTATAAAATCCAAATATCACTAAATTTTAGGGGGTAAAATCCAAATTCTGAAACTTTAGGGTGTAAAATTCAACCACCTCCAAACTTAATTTGTAATTTACCACAAAAAAAAGGCGTGAACTCAATATTCTTTTTCCTCCAATTTGTTTATTCACGTACAATATAGTATGTGTTTAGATATAACTGAAACCTAAGTCTACGTTTTCATTTCACGTTTCCTTTCTTTTTTTTTTTTTCAGCGCATGAACAGTGAATTTACTGTGCAGAGACAAAAATCACTGTTCATGCACTGTAGCAGCACTGTTCACATACTGTAGCATCACTGTTCACGCATTTAAAAATATTGAAAATGGGTCCTACGGTACTTTTCACACATTTAAAAATTATTTTGCTACAGTGTTTTTAGTTTCAGCAATAAGAAATTCAATCCAAACGGACCCATAGTCTTAATTCTTTATGGAGGGCAGAAAACAAATAATAATAAAAAAATCTCCTGAACGAGTGACATTGAAGCTGCCAAGAATAAAACAAAAATATCCATGGAATATCCCAAATCCGACCTCACCCAAAAAAAAAAAAAAAATCATGTTTCTACATATTTTTTTTTCTTTTGTGAGAACTACATTTGACTTTGAATATATCTTTTTCCCGATAGCCGCGATTCCTTCACATCAATTGGATATTCCATTCGTGGTTCATGTACAAAAATATATAATAGCGATAATGTATTATTATTTCCTCTCACTCCAATAATTATGTTACGCGACAATAGAAAATTATCTCAAAACTGTGCATCACTGTTCACACCTCAGATAGTCAGATCAGAATTCAATAAATTGTACCTTCCCATACCAAGAATATCATAATAATAATAATGAGATTATTAATATTAATTAGATTTCTTGATAGCTTCACCATAAAATTCTTAAAATTCTATTAATTTATATTGTGAAATAAATGAAATATATTTCACACATGGATGAACATTTAATTACCATTTCTATTCAAATTATTTCAAAAATATATCAAAAAAATTAAAATTATTTCTCATATAAGAGAAATCACTGTAGCTCCTTATTCATTATGAAGATTATTATAATAAGCCAAAAAGGTAACGTCAAAACTGTTGGGACATGTTACTAATCGACCATGATCTTATATGTTTGATATATGCATTCTTTCTTTACCGCTTTTAGACTTTATCGATCCACATGTAAATATATCAATGCATGACGTATTGCCAACAAAGCTGATTGTTTTTGTCCTAGAGCAAACTGGCAAAGTCAAAGTAGAAGAAACTGACAGCCTCTTTTCGTGGTTAATATTTACTTATTCTTTAGGTGTAGTCTCTGGATTTTTAGCTCATATGGATCGTACATTATGGTGGCTGGGCCAAAATTAGCGTTGAAATAAATGGCAAAAAGTTTGCGAGTACGGAACCCACTCTATTCTTTATTGTCATGTAGTTTTCTGAGAGAAAGAGTCCAACAAGAAGATATGTTATAGCTTCAAAAACAGTGTCATGTTGATCATTCTTTGAAGCCAGATTAAGATGTCTGTGTCATTGTCATCAGAGATAGGACATATCCAATCCCATGATGAAGCCAGCGCATCTACAACTGTTGGGTATAGGAACCAGTTTAACGCATATAGCAGCGTGAGCGAGATTGAGGAAGAGAGTAGTAGTACAAGCGAGATCATTGAGGTCAACGATCATGGACTGGTACGCATGGAAACGATCAAAGAAGAGTCGTTTGAGGCAGGTAGTTTGTATTCGTTGGATCTTCAGAGCTTGGAAGATAGCGTGTATGTGGGTGTGGGGAAGAGCGAGTCAAGCATGGAAGCTCTAGTTTGGACGTTAAAGCACGCTGTTACCTCTCCCTCCACCATGGTCTATCTCGTTCATGTCTTCCCTGAGATACTGTACATACCCAGTCCATGTAAGCTCTCTCCCCCTCTTTTTCTCTTCGGTTGGTGAGTCATGGTCAAATATTTGGTGCATTGGAATCTGGGCCACTAAAAGCTTGGGTCTTTACCCACCCACCACCACCAAATGGCTTCTTCTTTTTTCCAAACAAAGACAAAAAGAATTGACAAAATACTAGTACCATGCATGATTCACGGGAAAAGGGATTGAGATTTGTGTCTAATCAGTAATCACATATGCCTGGTTTTAAATTGTAATTCATTCTTTTAAGGGCCTAGATTTGTGCTTAGCTTTAATTTTTCTATGAGAATCAACATCGAAAGGTTCGATGTAATTAGTTGTAGATGGATAGTGGATTGTCTCAACTCTCAAGCATGAGGCTTGAGGAGCCAAGTTTGATCATTCAAGAGGGACAGATTTTTATTTATTTAATGAATCTAATAATGTATGGAGTGACATATTATTTAGGATTTTCAATGATATAGTACTTGATAAAATCATGAAATTATTTCTTTGCGAATGGAGATAATCATCATAATTAAGCCATGGTTTAGAGAATATAGATCATTAGAATTCAGAAGCCTGAGTTTAAATAATGGAGTTCATTGGATTTTATCCATGATCGATTTGAATCTAATAATTGGATTACATTCTCATTGTCTCTGTGTTAGTAATAAAAAAAAATGTTGCCAATGTGATTAAATTAAATGACAGATGTATCTTTGTGATTATAGTAGGAAAGATTCCAAAGAACCAAGTGAGTCCAGAGCAGGTGCAGAGTTACATGGACCAAGAAAGAAACAAGAGGAGAGAACTACTCCAAAAATTTCTAAATGCATGCTCCTCTTCCAAGGTACATAAACCTCCAATGTATCATTTTAAAGGAACATGTTTATGTTTCCGGGTTAATCTTTTTAATTTGAACCGAAAAAAAAAACTAATGATCAAACAGGTTAAGGTAGATACCATTCTTATTGAGAGTGAGATGGTTTCAAAGGCAATCCTGGACCTCATTCCTATTGTCAACATAAGAAAGCTGGTGTTAGGAACCACTAAATCCAGCCTAAGGTATAATCATAAGTGTGTTAAAGGCAAGAGCAATTAAGAAATCAATTCCAATTTTTCTAAGCAACCCTTTTCTCATCTTCAAATAAATTCTCGCATATATTTTTCCAATGTATAGGAGATTGAAGTTTAGAAAAGGGAATGGGATAGCTGATCAAGTGCTTAAGAGTGCACCAGTAAGTTGTGAAGTAAAGATCATTTGTGAAGGAAAGGAAGTGATTGACCTAATGAGTGAATCACCAACACCATCACCGCGTGCGCGAGGCAATGATGAGATCAATCCCAAGCCTACACAAAAGTCTCCAGTTCAACGCAGCATTTCAAAAAAATTTCAACGCACTGATTCCTTTAAATGGTTGTTGTGCTTTAGACCCAAGGAGTAACTGGTTTCCCAATATTTGTAACGAAACACTTACAGAACTGGAACAGAGTTGTATAGAATCAGAATGAATGTCTGATGGTTGAAAGTTAAGTTATACTCACCACACTCCATTTGATTTTGAAATCCTCTTTTCACAGGGAATTCCCAATTGCCCATTAATTGATTTAATTCCACCTCTGGCTTTGATTTACTTTCCTTGTTTCTTTTCTTCTTTTTTTGTTTTTGTTTTTGGTATGGTTCTTCATTGTAGATTACGATCGAATTTAGACTAGCAACTTGTGGAACAACCCTGTGACTTTTTAAGCCACTTTCTTGGATTTAAAATGAGTGTACCCATGTATGTATGAATGTATCCAACACATGTAAGTACTCCAAAGTCCAAACACCATGGACCAAAAGCTATAGAATTAACGAAGTTTAAGGGCTGTTCGGTACCAATGTTTAAATAACAGTTTTCAGTGTTTAAACAATAATAATATTTCTAACACATATTTCTATAACACTTAAACATGTATTTCCACAACATTGAAAACTGAACAATTATACCAGAAATCTCTAACCAAACGACCTCTCAATTTGACAAACCCCCCAACCCCCACAACAAAAACCACTTAAACAGTTACATTTTATCATATGGAACTATATTTACAAGGAGCTCAATGTAGTGTATGCATGGTAACTAAGGGGTTTTAACATTTACACTACGAGTATGATTGCTTTATTTGATCTACACTCACCTCAAACTCAAAAAATCAAGATAGAAACTTGAATAATTGGTATGTAAAAATATGAACATAAAATGTGACCAAGCAGGAATGGCAAAATAAATTTCAGTAGGATCATAAAAAAATAAAATAAAAAATAAAAAATTTCAATAGCAACATATGACAATGATTGGTGATAATGGTTAACACCAATTCCTAAAAAGGACGTGTTAATTACACACAATTTTGCACAAACGCACGATTTCAGTGCAAAAAATACCGATTTTTTTTTTTTTTTCTCATTCTTCGTTCTACTATTAAGTCAAATCACTAACATATTATTACAACCTACAAATATATGCTGATATGTACATATATACAACATTACTAGCTATAATAAGGTGTAAGAAAAACCTCAATGCTTCATCTATTTTTATCTTATTCAAATTACCCCAAACTTTTGTACATGTTCTAGTTAGTGATAATATATAAGATGTTAAGAACTTCATTTACTCATCTCTCTCTTAATCACTTAACACGCGTTCGCGCACAAAATCCTCAATGTAGATTAAGGTTTTATTTGAACTACTCTAAACGGGCTACCTGGCTTAAACACCCTATTTGTATCACATTTGTGTTACTATTGACCTATTTGTTTATAGAACGATCACAACAATTTACAATTTTTTTCACATCTTATGTGGCAAACTATGATTGATTGCTTGTCATTTTTACATGAATCCACTATTATTATTATAAGGCAAGTTCTAGATCCTAAGCCCAAAAGGTAAAAGGATTCATGTTTAAAGAGTCCAATGCAATGAATTTGTAGAGAGTAAGCTAAAAATTAAGCTTCACTAGGACAACACACATAATGGAAAAGATGATAAGAAGACAAAGACAAGCAAACTTTTTGTAAAGAAATTCTTCCTCGGCCAAAGTTCGAGGAGGGTAGTTCTTGATTATATTCTTTTCCAACTTGAATACGATTTCAGTTCTTAATGCTACAATGCTTTCTTTTCAATTCTTAGATGAACCTTCCCTTATCCCTGGAGGATCTTTCACATTATATAGCCTCTTTTGGCTAATCTTAGCCCTCCATTTGTTGATTATGCAAGCCACTACTCAAGTGCTTGTCCCATCAGACGCCCTCCCAAGTCTTCTATGAGTTATGGCAACCAAGACAATACTGTTCAGGGGTCTTCTCCACACAAATGCGACCAGGGAGTTTGGTGAGATGCATTAAATGTGATAGCAGCTACCATCCCTCCAATCACGTTAAGGCTAACCCCCTCTCTGAAGTTCTTTCTCTATAGTGTGGTCTCCTCTGGTAATGTGCCATTGACATGGCCATGGCTCGCCTCTCTGGCTTCACCATCCGAGTGTATGGACTCCTCAGAATTGTATTGGCCTCCTCGACCTTGGGTATGACACGTGACATTATTGCGTTATTAAAAACGCTGATATAGGTCTATCTATACCAGCAGTTTTATAACCGCCCTTATAGGGTATTTACAGAAATATGAATACAACCTATACCAGTGCTTTTAAAAGCGCTGGTATAGTCATCAATGGATAAAATAACAAAGCCTATACCAGCACTTTTAAAAACGCTGAAATAGGTATTGCCTTTGTCATACCCTATTCCAGCGGTTTGTAAAGCACTGCAATAGGTTTTTTTTTTATTTTTTATAATTATAGCACCTGTAATAAACCTACAATTCATAGCGCCTATAATCTATACTTTATAGAACCTACAATTCATATTTTCCAATAGCAAATACAATACCACTTTAAACTAGCAAACCAAATATATTTAATTACACCATATTAATAATTACATCCCAAATATCTAGATTATTATACTCAAAATAATACATCCCAAGTGTCTAGAATTTTATAATAAAGTTTCCAACTATAACATATATAGATCAAAGTTTGAAACTTTATTATAAATATCAAAATGTCCAGGTAGTTACTCCAAAATAAGGCCCACTGTCTACGTCATCGTCGTCTAATGTCTGTCATTGGATGATACACGGTTATCACTAGGAGAATGGACATCCACTGCCAAATCATCATCACCATCCTACAATATAATAAATGCACAATGGATTAGTTCACATCAACGTATTAGTACTTTGTCAGTACCACCATTAAATCACATCTATTTATAATTATTGTAAATGTTAAATTTTGTATCCATTTATAATATAAAACTCATGAATCCATGCATTTAATAAATTCAAAACAACATTAAAAGAAAAGAAAAGAAAAAACTATAGTTTTGAATAGTTTACTAATGAGATGGTTTTATCTCCTATCATTTTGAAACTTGAAGAGCATAATCAGTATAGAAAAACATTTAATATTGCGTTATATATGACATTAGTCAAAAGTCCCAAAAAGTGTGACTACTAGATTGCATTGTGTTAAGAATCCAATTTAAGGTTTCTTGTATTGGAAAGATGCAAAGTAAAGGCAAAAAACATATATAACAATCTTTGACAACACTATCAAGAGTAAAGTGAGATATAAGGTTTCTCTCATTAATAATTTATCATACATCACATTTACAGGCTTTTGATGTGCGTGTTTGTGACTCATTTTATTAACAAATTTTGACAATTCTATGTTAATAGAAATGTGAAAAGTCCACCACAAAAGTGTCAAAAAGTTTAGCTTTCGTATCCAATATATTAGA
>NC_044908.1:67180605-67298657 GCF_001633185.2 Quercus lobata | reverse complement strand
ATTTCCGGGTCACCTGTCAAAATACATAGAACGTTCTAATCATTAGAATAATAGAATATGAGAAACTTGAGAAGACAATTGGTGAGTAGGAACAAATTGGTTTTCTTTTTTTCTTTTGTCTCCTCTTAGAAGGGACAAAAAGTTCGTCCTTATCAACCTTCAGACATAATATACCCGTGGCTGCATCCTGTTTTTATTCAAACCCAACTGAGTGCAAAGCCTTAACCTAGCTCAGCTGAATTAGATGGTCCTAAAACATAATCTATTGGTTTTTTGGTACATTATACATAGTGAGATTAGTGCAAATGATAAGTCAAGACTTATCCAGTAGCATCAACTTCTCTAATAAATTTTCACAGTAAGTTTATTTAACATTATATGGCACAACGAGTGCTGGACGGCAAGAAAATTTTTACACCAGATTTCCATTATGCTTCATATCAATAACAAATGTGATAAAAATTTTTAAAAAGGGAATAAGCAGAACTTTGAAATATTACCACTTTCAACACAGAACTGGAGCTCATTTAATGAATTCCCCTGCAAGCTACTTCTAAATTCACCATCTAGCACAGGCAAGAAAATGATATAAGAAGTTGCTTTATTTTTTGCATCAATTTCCGGTCCTTCCCTTGCTTCCAGGAGCAACATCTGAGTTTCAATAGGAATGTCACTGCCTGAATTCCCCACTCGAGGTATCATCCACCATATTTTAAATCTAAATATACACAATAACCTCACATCCCTGCATCAAGAAAATATCATTAGGAATTAATTCTAATTGGATCTTCAATGGACATGATTGAATGTGAGATAAAAGACATTTCCGTGGGCAAACACAGTATAATATTTAGTGAACCCTTGCTGATATCATTACTGATTAAACAGAGGATTAAGAAATGAACCGGTTAAAGTTTAAAGCTTGAGACACAAATTAAAGACCAATTTCAAAACTAAGAATACACTAAGAGCATCAAAAGACTAATTATCCAATTGTATGCCATAAAGCTGTGTTTTGGTAACCACAATTATCAATAGATGTGAAAGATGGAACACTTATTGATGGCATTTTTTATTGTAGGTGGGATTCAAACCCAGGTCACTTATTCGACTATAAGAGTAGAATTATTTTGCTGTATCCAGACTAACACCAATCCAACCCATTTCATGAATAAAATGTGATCAATTAACCCACCAACAAAACTACTTAATGAGTCAAGGTAACTGCAATGCACAACTAACTTTGATGTTTAGAACGAAAATAATATGTCTCACTTTGATTTGATTGAAATAAAAATAAGCACATACTAGAATACAACACAATATTTTCCAAATGGGTGAAACTAGATAAAGTAAAACAATCCGATTGTAAAGTTAAAAAGCTACAAATAAAAAACAAAAATAAAAGGAAATAAAGAACATGCTTACTCGATGACTCCAAGCTTGAACACAAGTCGGGAACTAGCATCACCAGTGGAAGTGGCACCAACAAATGCTGATGAATCCGTCAATGGCGTGATAACCACATTGTCAGGCACACCCGTCAATGCTTCCTTACCTTTGATATTAAGAGTACCATCTTTAAGGACAGGTTTTGTATTGAGAAACATGGAATGTCTACATGTCTGAAGCCGACCAAGGCGGCGACCGCTGTGGCCATGATAGAGAACCCTTTGGTTTGAAGGTAGTAAGAAGGAGGAGAATGGAGAGTTGAGTTGTAGAAACCTCGTAGTCGTAGGTGGAGAAAACATGGTGTTGGTGTTGGTGTTTGTGTTTGCTAGCATAGCAAATAGCTCTAGCAAGCACTGTTTGATATGTGAATTCGACCGTTATAAGGAAACCATAATAATATGTGAAGGAGAACTGTAGATGTATATGTGGATATGGGTTGGTTCCAAGTTGATGGGGTGATGAGGTTAGCCTTTAAGCCTTTGCTTATTGACCACATTTTAAAATTTGGTAGTGACCTTTTTCTCGTTTTGTCATTTGCAATCTTGTATCGATCGATTCAATTTCAAACTAAGATAATGAGATATATCAAACTTTATTCAATTGGACAAGATTATTTATCGGTCCTTTTTTTTTTTTTTTTTTTTTTTTTTTGAGAATCTTATCAAATGAGTCTTTTATTTTTAACTTTTTAACACCCCCTAGTTCCTTCTAAACCATAGTTCCTTAACCTTGAACCAATTAGCCTTTTAACGTTGCTTAAGGTCTAATTAGGGAAAGCTATGAGCTGGGTTTGGAATTTGGATCCAGTATACCTGAACCTGACCCAAAATCTTTATTTGTGGAAGCCCACACCTTGAAACCCAATTATTGCTTATACCTTATCCCTGCTTGAAATTTTTGCATGCGGATACCCAGGCTTGACCTGAATCGCCGGACCTTTCTTCTTCTTCTTCTTCTTTTAAAAAAAAAAAAAAAATTAATTAGTTAATTTAATGTTAAGAAATGATTTTGCATATAAACCATTTTAGACTAAAAACCTAATATTTTCAGTTTTTTATTTATTTATTTTATTTTAAATAGATGTATGGATTAAAAATCTTGTTTGCTAGACCTCACAAGAGAGCAAGTACATCTATTTCATATAAAAAAGATGATGAAAAGTTGATTCCTTTTTGTTTTGTTTTTTGTTTTTGTTTTTTTTTTCAAAAAGTAGTTTCAGCTATCTTTCTGCCTCTCCAATCCATAATAAACCATATCCTATCCGAATAAGCAAACCTCACTCTTAAAATCCTACCCCCTGCAAAGAAGTCTGCTTTGATAGTGCAACACAACAGAGGACCAAAATAAGTGGGTAGAATTTATAAGCCTTGAAGAGTTTTTACCCATTGTAGGGTTTTTTCTCATTGTAAAAACTTTGTGGTGTTAAGGAGTGTGTATTGTGGATTTGTTATTTTTTTTGTGTTTATTTGTGCAATTAATCAATTGGAAAATTAATTAATTGGACTTAATTGTGTAATTTGCTTTAAATTGATAATTTTATTTTTCATGTTTCATATATATTGATAAACAGTTGGATTCATCCATATGTAGATGGCATTCTCTTATGCATGATTTTGAAATCTAGACCGGACTAAATGATCATACTAGGTTAACCCAAAATCGGCCATCAATCAGGTTTTTTAAACATAAAAACCTGAATCTCCCTGGTCAAACTGTCCAGTTTGTGGAACCAAGCACGAGTTTTCCTGTTTTCTTCCCTTACATAATTTTGCTAAAAATCTCCAGCTTTAGTCTCATTTGTCCAACACCAAAAGTTCCACCATTACTGGATCTCACCGTTTAATTTGTTTGTTTAGGGATGAGAGAGAGAGAGAGAGAGAGAGAGAGAGAGAGATCAAAGAGAATAAAGAAATAAAGTAATGGTGAGAAACATTACGTTGGCATGAAAGTTTTGTGAATAGAAGTCGAATCATTCATTTTCAAAGAGAAATTTTGCAGGCATTCTTGGAGCTGACTAAAACATAGAAAGAGAAGAAGAGAGAGAGAAAAAGGACCAGAGTATCAGATTATTAGGAAGAAAGAAGATTGAAAACTAAAGAAATAATTTTGAATTGATGGTGAGGATGAAATTTTGGATGTGAGAATACTGGGATTTGGTAATTGATAACACTTGAGAGAATAAAACAAGATAAGGGAAGACATTAGAGAGATAAGAATGAGAAGATGAGTAATGCTAGGAGCACATAAAATTGCACAAATTGTGAGTGGTAGAGGTATCACATCACATGCTACAAGACTATGCATTTGAATGTGCCTATCAATTATTTGAGTAATATCAAATCTCATGTTTAGATCTATGCTTCGGACCCATGAAAAAACACAAATGAGCCCAAGGGCAAACCAGACAAGATGATCCATCCATGAAAGTGGCCAATACAGGGTCAGATTTTGCAAGTGACCCCAACCCACTTAGCAAAATCTATGCTTCGGACCCATGAAAAAACACAAATGAGCCCAATCTTATCCACCATACCACACTCCCTTAAATCCTCATTTAAATTGCATGAGCTTGGGCCACACATGAAAGAGTAAAATTTGCTACAAAATATGTGTAACAAACCCAAAAGGAACTGGGTTTTGCTTTGCATTGGGATTATAGGACTCTGGCAAAAATAGCCATCAATAATGTCTATATAAATTTCGTCAAAAAAAAAAAAATGTCCATGTAAAAAATATAGGAAAATTAAAAAAAAAAAAATTCATCTTAAAAAGTTTTCCAAAGAATATATAAGAATACAACCAAACACCGAAACCAAGTATTTTTCTCTAAAAATACTTTTGTCTTATAGAAAAATATTTTACCTTGGAATAGATGAACTTTACAAGTTTAGCAATTTTAAGGCAATAACTAGTCCATTTAATATTTTTGGGATATAATCGGTTATTTGATTTTGAAAAAATAATCGTTTCTACATAAACGACTAATAATACTGAAAAAATAATTGTTTCTACATAAACGACTAAGTATTATTAGTAAAATTTTATAAATGATACATTCATTGGGAAAAAATGATAATAAGAGAGAGAAAGAGAGATTGTTTGGTGTGTAGTTGTGTGAGAGATTAAGTGGCTAATATTGGTAATCTACCTACTGTGTGAAAATTGGTTCACAAAAATTACAGCCTCAAATCATTAGTGGAATTAATTGTTAATGATGATTCAACTCACTAACAACATTTTTTTTAAACAATTTAAAATTTTAATTGAATTCGGTTTCTATTAAACCAATATTCTATGCCATTTTTAGAGGTGTGAAAAAGAGTACACAGCCTATTTAATTCTTTTTTTTCTTACACTAGTTATTATATTATTATTATTACAAGTCATTATGTAGAAGTGAGCAATGCCAAGAGATTCAATCACAGCTTTCTCTCTTGTTCTTAGTCAAAAATCACATTTACTAATCCAAAAAATGACACAAAGAACAAGAATATTAAAACAATTGAAGAGAGCAAATCCAATGAATCTATTACTGTGCTACTAACCAGAGGTTGACTCCTAATTACTAATCACTAGCCTATCTTGCTAATCAGTGGCCCAGAGGCATACCAACTACTATTGGACTCCTTACATAGTGATTGCCATCTGACCAAATTATCACTCCAAATACATAGTCTTCAGTTCCCATTCCAGCAGTTTTCTTGGTCACAGTTAACTTGAAACTCTTCTCTTCTCCAATACTCTCAAATTTCAAAATTTTAGGCTCAACATGAACTGAAATTCCAATGGGTTCTCGGACACGAGCTACATAGGTGCCTGGTGAGCCAACATTCTTGAGCTTTCGAGTCACATTTACTGACCGAGATAGATTAGTGACTGTTATGGATGGATAGTTGAAGTCCAAAAGACTAGCTGACTTGGGACATTTATAAGGAGCCTCGGTGAAGAGTTCAAGTAAAGTTTGGTTATAGCCAGAAGCGCAAAGAAAGTCCAAGTAATCATTGACAGTTAAGTCATAGACCAAACCAGGATCCATGGCACGGTTTGGTCGTATGTGGCCAGCACCATAATTGAATGGCGTTGCCTTGATAAAAGATCCATCTAGGATTGGACTCTTAGTGTTGTCCCTTCTTCTAGCTGTAGAAAACATTCACACACACCAAAAAGTAGGTACAAGATATAGTTAAAAAGTGGATACACCAAAGAGAAAATTAGTAACAGAAGCACAGTCATATCCTATGCATATGAATCATTTCTTTCACAATGCACGTAACAGAACTTGTTATTTTGTGTCATAGACTCATAGTTGTATGCAACATCTCTCTCACATGGGAATGAACTCCACAAGTGAATGACATATCCCCATAAGAGAGATTCGCACTCACACACAATACCACCTCCGATAAAAGAGAAGATACATGTATATCTGATGTTTAGAGCTGAATCAAATTCAATTAAAGGTCTTACCGGTTGTCATGAGTGCGGATTTTATGGCAGATGGGCTCCAGTCAGGATGGAGTTTCTTAAGAAGACCCACAACTCCAGAAACATGAGGGCAGGACATAGATGTGCCAGACATGGTGATAAAAGGAATTCTACGCTTATCAAAATTTTCTTCTGAAGGGCTTGCTTCTCCAGTGTAGGCAGCTATGATGTTCACTCCAGGAGCAGTAACATCCGGCTGAACATTAAGAAAAGCAAATAATTGGTTACTTGGTAGTGAAATGTAAGAAAAATATTACTTCAGCCAACACAGAAAACAAGATTAGACTCATAGCCAAACCTTAAGAATCTCGGGTGTAACTTGGCTAGGACCTACGGACGAGAATGAGGCCATGAATGGGGCAGGCCTTTTGTTAATTTTTGCTGTCGGGGCCGTAATATATCCCAATGGATCACTGTTAATTCAAAAAACTAATAAGTAAATTGACAAAATTGTTTGGTGTTGGAGAGAGAAATATACAGAGTGAAAGAGAAAGTACTTAGTAGAATTGATGTAGGCAAAGACTGCTACACCATCTTTATAGTTAATCTGTGTTGCTGGTAGTACGTGAGGATCGGCAATAATTTCATTACCATCGAGCTTATCATTGCAAAGAATCATCCCAACTGCCCCAGCAAGAGCTGCTTGTTCACCTTTGTCTACTCTTGCGGTTTCCCCTCTCAAACAGGCCAGAATTTTACCCTTGGCCTTTTTCGGATCCAATGTACCTGGTTTACAGAGCATACTGCAGAGCACAAACACAATGAAAATTACACTTACAATTAATAGTAAGTCACTACATATACAATTTGTTCTTACGCGTCTTTGGCAGATGCATTAGCAGCTTTAGCATGTGCAGCACTAATAAGTGGGTAGAATTTATCCCCAGTTGGCAAAGGTTTAGACATGCTTGCTCCCTAGTATAAAATGAGCACTTAAAGTCTTAAAACAAATGATAGAATTAGGGAATTTTTTGCATAAAAAGAGGGAAGGAATAGAAAGATAAACCTTGAATTGCTTCCCATTATGAAGTTTAACAAAAGATTCGAATTCTCTGTCCAAGGTGCTAGCTCCAACAGTTATCATCCAAGGTGCAACATTTGTTACAGTTCCAGATTTTGGTCCAGAATTTCCAGCTGAGCTTATTACAACAATACCATTCTTAACAGCATGGAATGCCCCGATTGACATACCATCATTGAAGTAATCAGTTGGATTGCCACCAAGTGACATAGAAAGCACATCAACCCCATCATGTATGGCCATATCAAAGGCTGCCATTATATCATTGTCAAAGCATTCACTCCCATTAATTGGTTTCCAACAGACCTTGTAGGCCGCAACTCTGGCTTTTGGGGAACCACCTTTGGCAGTTCCATTGCCCACACCAAGTACACTTGCGCTAGGAACAAAGTTCCCTCCTGCAGTTGATAGTGTGTGAGAACCATGGCCTTCATGGTCAAGTGCATTATTAAGTGCAGAGTTGAGTGGCCCAGTAAAATTAGTATATCCTTGGTTGAAGTATCTTGCTCCAATTAGTTTCCTGCATAAATCAACCAGGAAAAAAAAGGGTTTAAGTTTTTAGGAATGCTTGCACTTCATTGGAGAATGAATATTGGACCTTTGAGCTTATTGTTGTGCATTTGAATGTACAATTTTAAGCAAATGATGCTAGTGCTAGTACAAGATTACAGCCATCCCAACATATATATATGACAGTAAGAAAGTGAAACTGAATTTATGCCAAAGTAACCAGCATAATGGTAATGGTATAAGATCATGTTTTGTTAAATAATGGAATTTGAACTAATGGTTTCTTTGATAATTTACTGTTTTACCAATTTGACTTCCAAGAAATATTCAAATTTATTCATTGGAAACGAAGTTAAGAGAAATTGTGTGATGTAAAAAACATATAAAAGTAAAATTTCCTGAGTAGCAGAGTAGGATTAATTTCAAACAATCAGTAGTCAGTACTAAGCCAATATGGCAAAGATACTGAATCATTAAGTAGAGCAGACCTGTTGCAAGGGACTGTATCATTTTGACAGATTCCTTTCCACTTTGATGGTATGGGTCCATAACCTGTGCCGCTGAAGCTCTTTGATTTTGGCCATACACCTACAATACCATCAAATCCGGGACTTAATAGATTGAAAATTTGAGTTTGACACAACTTCTCTCACACTTTTTTAAGAAGATAAATTGTCAATGATTTTCACATTAACAATTAACTTGCCAACAGTTTGTGAAAAATATTGTAGGGGTAGACTTATTATATTTCAAAAGATCAAAATTTGAAAGGACATTGTCCCATGCCAAGATTTATGGGACCTAGTAGGACCTACAGGCTACAGTAAATGCTGACATTGGGTGGCAAAACAAATACTAGTAATGAGGAACAAAGCAAAGCCCGGAAAAGAAATTACCTGTGTCAAGATTTCCAATAATTATGTCTTCACCAAAATTGGCCTTTTCCCACAAGGAACTGGGGTGTATCACACCCCCGATCTCTTTTTCCATTAACATAAATTCCCATGAATGGGTTGTGTGTAACTGTCTTCCTTGGTTCAAAAAAACCGACACAACTTTTGGATGCTCTGCATGGCAGTTAATATATACCTATTTAGCACGATATATACATACATATATAGAGAATGAAATTGCTTACATGTTTCTATAAACTCACTTTCGATTTCAGCTGCCATTTCCTCTTCAAGGTTGGCAGAAAAACCATTGATATGTCTTTGATACGAGTAGATAATTGCATCCTTTGCAATCTCTTTACTGCATGAAAACAAATGAAAAATAAAAAATAAAAGTAATTTTTTTCTAAACACAAAAATTAGGTACCACGTTGCTTACCTTCCCAAGAATGATCCAAGGAAGTCATAATGAGAATCAGTCACACGATCAAAATCAGCCTCAGAAACTTCTGGACCGTGTGCATGTGATCCAAAGTACACTATATAAGACTATTTCAGAATGAAGAAAATGAAAACAGATTAGTTTTTGTACTTTGTAAATTGTAAAAATGCATGCAGAAGAGTAAAATTTTCAGAATGAAGAAAAAGAAAACAGATTAGTTTTTGTACTTCGTTAATTGTGAAAATGCATGCAAATATATATATATATATATATATATAAAAATATAGAAAAGAAAGCTTTTAACAGGTAAATGCATGGAGATTGAGATATAATGCTTATTAATTACCTGTTTGATTGCCAAAGTAGGTGCTTGCAACAGAGACCAAATAACATACAGAAGTAAGAAAAGTGAAAGCTTTGAAAACCATGTTTTGTTTTTCATTGTTAGCATCATAAGCTTTGGAGGAAATCAAGGAAGAGGAATATATTATATATTTTACGCACAACTCTATGCTTTATATCAGGAAAATCTCTGTTGGTATGGGATTTGATTTTGAAGTGGTCAAGTAAAACCGTAGTTTACTTATAGTTGAGATCTGGACGTGAGAGAGGTATATATCCAGTTATTAATTATGATATTTTTTTATGCGGTGTTTATTATGATTAATAATAATAATAATGCAAATAAGAGGTATATATCCACTATTTCGCTTTTTTTTTTTTTTTAAAATTTTTTTTTTATGCAAATAAAAATAACAAGCATATGCTGGAATGCAAAACATGTAGGAAAGCATCAAATCATATATATATATATATACACCATAATACAAGTGTCTACACTCGTTATTAATTAGTTTTTTTTTTTTTTGAAAAGTCATTATTAATTAGCTATTAAGATAGTTTACAATAGATTAAATTCTATGGCCAACAGTTTACTCTAATATATAAAACTCTCATTAATTAGTTTTTAGTTATTATAAGATAGTTTACAGTAGATTAAATTCTCTTTCTCAAAAAAAAAAAAAAACATTAGATTTTTTTTTTGAAGGCACGGTAGATTAAATTCTATTGCCAGTAGTTAACTCTATTACCTAAATTTCCAGAAATTTAAAATTCTACTTTAACCAAAAGTTTCAAGTCTCATTGATCATAATCGTATAATTGTTCTTATCAACTCCTTATCAACTTTTATATGTATATATATAATCCGTTGTTATCACTTATCAGAGTTGATATCATCTCTAAATTTTCTTCAATTTTTATTTTTTAAGAAACCTAAACTTTTTTATTCTATACACGGTTCTTACATTTTTTTTTCACGTTTTGTTGCCACCTGCAAGAATCCTAATGAAAAGAAATTCTAGATGATTTTAATCTTGATTACAACAAGAATCCTTGATGATCTTCATTTCCTAAGCGGGTAAATTCTAGATAATCTTTTTCTTTACCCGATAAGTATAAATCAAGTTTGGAGTCCACAAAAAAGGAAATTTTCCTTAATTCCCTATGAAACAAAATTATACTTTGTCCCGGATTCATTGGATAGCAAATATCCAGCCCTTACTCTACTACCAAAGTGACGGGATGGTTGTTGTTGCAACTTACAATTTTTTTTTTTTTTTTTGAGAATCTGTTGCAACTTACAATTACGTAGACCAAAGATCAAAGTATTTCATTTTCTCCATGGCCATAAAAAAATAAAAATAAAAGTATTTCATATAAATAATAAAAAAAGTAATTCTATTACGAAATATATTATTATTATTATCCATCTTCAGATTTTTATATAAATAAGAAATTTGAAAATTATAATAGTTATTAGCAGATATTAAAAAAAATTGACTTTTTTTTTATATGGAAATATTAAATATATAATTATAGAAAAGATTCTAATTGAGGGTTTAAATATATAATTAAATTTAAATTAAACTAAATATATGTGTGTGTGCACACAAAATTAAGAGGACTCAAAAGTTTATGTGGCAAAATATTATGAAGACAACCAATTTTTTTTTTTTTTTTATAAATATTTTTAATTTGGGTCAATCAAAAATCAAATATCCTCAATTTTATATTATTTTTTTATCTAAAAGAAAATGATTTTATCTCTCTTTTGTTCTGTATATAAATATGAATTTTGATAATTATGATATTTATTACTCCAAATGAAATTTACTTTGATTGTCTTTATATATTTAATATTAAATTAAATATGAAAATTGATAATTCTAAGAAAAAATAAAATTTGAAAATTATGATAGTTATTAATAATTTTTTATAGATTACACACACAAACGACATTGAAGTTGAATACTGTACTGGCAAAGCCGCAAAGGAACAAATGTGATGTGAATCAAGTAAGTTTTTGTAGCAATTGTACTTTAGCTGGAGTGGGTAGATGCCGCGAGCCTAAAGCCCAATCCGAAGAGCCCACCAGCATGGGCTAGGCCGAAGAAGAAGACAGTAAAGAAGGTAAACACTCTGATACATTGTTACTCTATAATTTTTCTTTTAAGAATTCTTCTCAATTCTTTAATGGACTTAAGGCCTGCACTGCTCAAGGCTTAGGCCTGAGGCCTCCACGGCTCCACTACAAAAAGATCTCTCTACCCCTTTATTAAAAATGTTCCACCCCCATTACATAGACCAAAATGAGTGACGTCATGAATACTTTAAATTTATAGTTCATAAATTTTTTTTTTTCATATTTTACTTTATACCATTTACAAATTAATGTGTCCCAAATAATAAAAATGTAAATTATTGATTTAATATTTATCTTTTTGAAATCCACCAATCAAATTCATTGTCACATCAGTTTATAAAGATTATGTTGTAAAATTTGCAATAACTTTAGCATTTTTCTAAATTTTACTACATATGGCTTATAGATTAATATGTCACCAAATATAAAAAAGTCATTCAAGCATTCATTATTTAATTTGTTGAAGTTCACCAACCATATTCATTGCTAGATAAGTTCGTAAATGTTTTGTAGTAAAAGCTTTAGCATTTTCTTTTGAGCGGTGCTATATCTATAATATTTTCACAATAAATCATATGCGATTAGTTGTTATTGGCTCTAGTTTGAACCTTCCATTGAAATTACTTTTCTGCCCCTTTAATAACAACTCGTAACAACTTACCACATAAGATTTGTTGTGAAAATGTTGTGGACATAGCATTTCTATTTTCTTTTTCTCATCATTAGCAAGACCTCCAAAATACTAGACTAATAGAAACCTAACCCAATTGAAACCCTAAATAATTTGGGAAAAAATTTGTAAGTGTTAAATCATCAATGATAATTAATTTTCCCTAATAACTTGATATTTTAATTTTTATAAACCAATATCCTACATGACCTACTTTATAGATTGTCAACATTAGCCGCATACCAAAAAATCTCTATCTCTCTTTTAACACCAAAATATAAAATTTGGTCCAATTTAGTCCTATTTGGTCTTATTTAGTCCATTTTGTCCACTTTGGTCCTATTTAGTCCACTTTGGTCCTTTGCAGTCAACTTCGGTCCTTTGCTATCAACAATGGTCCTATTCGGTCTCATTCAGTTCACATTGGTGCTATTCGATCCATTCTATTTCGGTCCACTTTGGTTCTATTTGGTCTTATTCTATCCACTTTGGTCCTATTCGGTCCACTTTGGTATTATACGGTCTACTTTGATCCTATTCAGTCTATTTGGTCCTATTCTATCCACTTCGGTCTATTCAATATTTCGTCCAATTCGATCCATTTGTGTCCACTTCGGTCCATTTTTGTGCACTTACATATTAGATCCCGTTTTGACCAAAAAAGATTTGACTGTCTAATCTAGATAATTTAGTAGATAATTTAGAAGCTGTTTGGTTTAGGTGTTTTAATCACCCATTACTCCCTTTTGGTGGGTCCCATGCCTAAGAAGCATGTTTGGCCAAGTTTTCATTTTCAAATTTCATCACCCATAACTCAACAAAATGAGTGATGACTGATGAGTTGCTGAAAATGAAAACACATTTTGGGCGTTTTTGAGTTGGAAAATGAGTTAGAATGGTACTATTGTAATTTCACTCAGCTTATGGGACCCACGGTTGTGTCTTGTCTTAACATGCCAACCCACAATTAACATAACCCCAATGGCTCTCTCTCAAAGAACTCTCATCTCTTCCAAGAATTGAAGAATAGCAAGTCTTGGTGGTAATGATCTGAAAACACAACCCGAATCTCCACTGAATCTACCCTCTATCTCCACTGATTCTCCCTGCACCTCTCTCCTTCCATTAGAGAATTCATACATCCCTTATCAATATATGGGTAGCTATCTCTAAAACTGGTTTAGGTTCGACCTCAATGGGAAAAATAAAATGGAACACCTAATAAAACGAAGCACCAATCACATTCATTATCTGATAAGTTTGTAAATTTTTTTTTTTAGAAGAAGTTTGTAAACATTTTGTAGTAAAAACTTTAGCATTTTCTTTTTTTCATCTCTATCAAGGACTCCAAATACTAGACCAATAGAAACCTAACCCAATTGAAACCCTAAACAATCTGGGGAAAAATATTGTAAACATGCTAGATCATCAATGATAATTAATTTCTCCGAATAGCTTGAGACTTTAATTTTTATAAACCAATATTCTACAAGACCTACATTGTAGATTGTCAATGTTAACCACATACCAAAAAATCTCTATCTCTCTCTTAAAAGCAGAATATAAAATTAAAATTAGATTACAATTTTACTTAACCATGCATCTCATTATATCGAAGATAAAGTAATAAACCTCCTTTTTTTTTTTTTTTTTTTTAAATATATATAAATTTTCTTTCTTTTTGTTTTATTTTATACTTGAACTATAATATTTAGTTCTCTATATGAAATCAACAATTGTTTAGTTAGTATTATTTAAACAAATTATATCTATATAAAATTTATTAAATTAACCTTAATTTGGTTAGTATTAAATAAATTCATTTAATTAATATTTAAATATAAAATATCCCACTTAAATTTATCAACCTAAACCCAACCGGTTAATCTCTAACACATTTAGTAAGTCTTTCTCTTCTAGTACTAACTATGAGTTCTTGGATGGAAAAATTCTTAGGTACTTTTGGAGCATGGATAAATGATGCTCCATTCTCTTACATTTACAATGGACTCTACCATGAATTTAATGAATAGACCACACCATGAATGTAAGAGGAAAGAGCACAATTCTTCATGCTCTAGAAGTATCTAAGTGTTACTCCCTTGGACGACACCTGGCCAAAGATTTTATTGTAGTTCATGTTCTCAAATCCACCAGCGACAGTATCAATAAAATTTTGGTCCTATCAAAAAAATAAAATAATATTTTGACCAAAAGAGAAATTGTCATGGATTGTCAAATAATAGTTCTTTTAGATTTTGCGTCTTCTATCAAGCTAAAGTTCACACATTATTAATGCCAATATCGACATTTTAATTTTGATCAAAATAAAACTTTAGGTGTTATATTATGTATTATTGTCAAAAGTAAAAGAGATTGATTCAAACTACATATAATATCCTATAAAAAAAAAATTAAACTTTTTTTTTTTTAATACAAGATAGAATTTTTACTCTATCCTAATCTAAGTATATATGTGTGTGAAACTCCCTTCTAAAAACTTGAATCCCGACCCTTGCCCTCCACACCTCACAAGCATTTATACTTGTGGAGTGACCACTGCACTAAGGATGCGCGATGATTACACTTAATACGGTAATGAATGTATTTGGCATCACATTAACAACATAATAATTAATTTGTAAGCATTATGTAGGGGTGACAATTCGTGTTCACGTGTCAGGTTCGTGTCAGTGTCAACTCATCAGTATCTAACTATATAGGTCAACACTAACCCAATATGTTTACTAAACGGGTCAAGATTCCTCAATTCTAACATGACTCATTTATTAAATGGGCCAGTCTTAACCTATTTATCATATTTTATCAAAATGAAGAAAAAAAATTATGAAAAAACAAACAAATAGATATTTTTAATATAAAATTCAGAACTAACGAGTAACTGCATCACAAATAACCATTCAAAACTAAAGTATATCCCAATATTATAGATAAGCAATCACAATATGTCAGAGAAATAAACCACAACAACTAATAAGTTTATATACGTAGAGTTTGAAGGGTATATTGGTATAATGTCGTTTAATTAAACGACTCAAATGGGTCAAACGGGTTCTATGTGTTAAATAGTAACCCAACCCATTTATTAAATGAGTCAATCGTGTCAACCTAAATATGAACCGAATCGATTAAGTTTCAACTCATAACCTGTTAATTTCATGTTGTTCGGGTTTGTGGGTCGTGTCCAATTTTTCTATCCCTAGCATTATGCAATAAAATTTGTAAATATTAGTAACATCACTCTTAAAAAGGAAGAAGAATATATCTTATTGTTACCATTGTCATAATGTCCTCAAATACTACTTTTTTTTTTTTTTAATATATATTTTTTAAACTTTGCCTAACTTTATGGCTTGAACCCGTCCCCCCTAATTTCCAAACATTTCGTGCATGGAAATATACTAATTGAGTTGCAAAATTCTTGATAGATTTTGAATAATTAAATGAAAAAAAAAAAAAAAAAAATCTCAAAACCCACATGAAAGGTATACCCATAGAGTTTCAAATTTTATAGGATAAAAATGAGAAATTTTGGAATCTAGGAGAAAAATATAGGAGAAAACTCTATCAAATTTTATTAAGGAGAAAAATGAATTGCCTTAGAGGCTACAGTATAGTTAAATAGGAATAAAAGTGCAGGACTATTAGGAGGCTCTTAGAAAACCTCAAAGTACCTATAGGGCAACTAAAAGATGCCTATACACCTTAATTTGTGTTAAGCACAAATTTAGGCCAGAAAATAGGGAAAATTATATAAAAAAAAAGACAAAATTGAGAAAATTACCAAATCAAATCCTACATGCTCTAAGAGATGTCCTAAAACAAACGAAACTGGCCTTATTCTCAAATTTAAATTGAAAGTTATAATAAAAAGAAAAATGACCATAAATAGAAAAAAAAAAATTACTAATTAAAGCCCTAAGCGAATGCATTTTCCCAAAAAAAAAAAAAAATAATAATAAAAAAGATGTAGGTCATGGCCATAAAGCAATGACTTTTACTCACGAGTAGGTCATCAAATTTCATGCGCTTATATCATAAACTCCAATGATTTTTGTTAATAATTTTCTACTTTTTAAATTTCTTACCTGTTAACTTCTGATAATCTTTTTGTCATCTCCTTTCTACTTAAGTTTTTATATTAAAATTTTAAAATAATAAATAAATAAATAAACCTATGGAAACCACCCCCTTCTCGGTAATTTTTTAGATCCTTGCATAATCATCACTGCAGTCGCAACGCTTATGTCAAGAAGCAGAGTAGATTTTTCTGTGTCAAGAATGAATTCCATGGTTTTCTTTAATTTGACAAAAACAAAAAATTAAGTCCTCTTGTTGATACTGATTTCTAACATCTGTATCAAATGGTAGACACATACAATATTGCAATGTAAATGTAACCCCAAATTTCACATAGCATTAGTTTGGTCTTACCTAATATTCATCAGACGTTAAAAGCTCTTCATAAATACTGACTCAGAAATTATGGAATTGAAAAGTATGAAACGGTGTATAGAATTATAAGACTCAGCCATTGTGGCCCTACTAATAATAAGTGTGGGTTTGTTATTCCAATAAATTAATGTCAATACTAAATAGGCAGAGAGCCTAGTACATATTCTCGTGGTTTTTAACATTAGATTCCGTCATGCATATGATGTAACATGGTACGTAATATCAAACATCACACAGACATTAGATTCCCGTAGATGTAGTACATGCTCTAATTTCCATTGCTTAAAAAAATACAAAAGAAGATCTCGTTCTCATTTGCATTGCTTGAATCTGAAAATGATATGCCTATATATATATATATATATATATATATATATATGGGTTAGGTTTAAGTTATATAAGGTGTAACTTAAGCAAAATTACACCACTTAATATTTTTTAATTGGATGCGATTTTTAACAAATTTACCGTTAGATTACATTATTTTTGTATATTATTTATACTTGTAAAATTTCAAAGTGGTCGAATATTAATAATCATGTCATCAATCAATTGTTTAAATTTAAGTTTTTGTAATTTAAAATAATACATAAAAGATAAGTTTATTGATCGAAAGGTAATAATATCCAATTGATATGAAAATTGGTACGAGTATTAAGCACATACAGATTATATAATTGAATGGTGGGATTTTCAAAATATGAATTTTATAATGAATTATTGGATGATGTAACATCACTTAGAATTACATTAAGTGTAACTTGAATCCAACTTTTTATATATATATATATATATATATATATATAACTTATCTCCAAAAGTTTGCTATTATTTTGTCGAGAAAAGTTGCTGGCTTATGCTTCCTCTTCATTAATTCTCTCATGTGGTCCACATGCTACAGTTTTTTTAAACCTACTTTGTCTTCTTTATTAAAAGTTAGAAATTGTAACCTACTTTTAACCAGGGACGTAGCTAGCTTTGGATTCCCACTAAGTTTTTGTAAAAAAATATTATTATTAATATATATATATATATACTAATTTTAGCAATTTTATTTTATAAAATTATATTTTTTCTCTTAAATAATATCATTGATTCTTTTAAAAGTAATGTTATATTCACAAACTTTTTTATAACATTTTTACAAACTGTTTTGGTAGCAAATTCTTATTGGTTCGCACATAGACCCATTACTCACAACATTTTTTTCTTACTATTAACCACTTTTTACATTAATAATTTATAAAAAAGTTTGTAGCGCTAGTATTTTCCTCATTTTAGTGACTATAAAAAAATTTATAGATCTAAAATCTAAAAAAAAAAATATACAAGCCCTAAAAAAATAGCCCAACAACAAAAATTACTAATAGTAAAAATTAAAAAAAAATTAAGCTCAATTAACCAATTTTATTTAAAATAAACAACTCTGTCATTTAAAAAATTCTAAAGAAAAATAATTTTGTTCTTACTGACAAAAAAAAAAAAAAAAAAAAAAATTCAGCAGCTAAGTAGTAGTAGAGTTAAAGGTTGAAATCGTTGCACACAATTAACAGTAAAGCCGCCTCCCTTAACTTAAAGTTCTGACTCTGTCCCTGCTTTTAACTAAGATGTTTAGATGAATAGAGTTGGTGGCTACCGTGGGAATCCATTATTTTAGTTTGAGGGACTTAGATTGAAAGATATATAGAGTTAGAAATATATTGATTAAAATTTTTGATCTACTTTTTTTTTTAATCTAAATTTTTTTTGTTTAGATAAAAAATACACATGACATAACCATATTGTCATTTCATTTTATTTTTTATTTTTCCTCCTTAAATCAACTAATAATTTATGAGTGGCAATTTGTGTTAGCAGATTGTATTCTTGTCGTGTTAATGGAAGAGTATTCCAATACATAGTTCAAATTTAGCACAATCTAAAATCATGTCGATAAAACTTTTCAACCTTAATTTGACCTGTTTATTAAGTGAGTTAATGCAATACAACTCATTTAATAGAAAATCTAAAAACCATAAAGTGAAAAGAGTTTTTTTTTTTTTTTTGGCAAAAGGGTTAGAGACTTTAGAGTTTTAATGAATAATTTATCAATATAACCATTAAAATTACTCCATTGTATTTCGAATTCAAATTTATGTTAAGTAAAAAATTACATTTATTTATATTAGTCGAATCATTTCGAGTTGATTGAAGTTAAGCAGGTCAACACGGTCAATCCATTTTGACACAGATCTATTTACGCTAAGCACCAATCCACAAACAAAAATTGTATTTTGTAGGTGTTGTGTCATACACATGATACCTTACAATAAATCACTTGGGAGAATGTAGCTACCCTCTTCTTTTTTAATTTTAAATGAATCCTACAATTGAAAATGGAAATTATAACACGTGACTCAATTCTCTCTTGACTTGGATAGGTTGGTGAAGTTAGCCAAGCTCCAAGTCAACAATGAAGTCTTTTTTTTTGGTTTCCATCCTTCTACGAAGGAGGTAGTAAAATGATATTTTAGGAGCACTTGCCAACAAACTGAAACAAAAGAGAAGATCTAGACAAATCACATGCACGATGCATCTTGATCCCACATAATGATTTATTAATGAATATACTGTGCAACAGTGCATGAGATCTCTCTTTCAAGGTTGAAGACTTTAACCTTAGAGTTCAAGGCGAGTGGGAACTCAAAACAAAAAACAAAACAGGTGGCTGTTCTCTCTTCTTGTTACGCTGACAAATTAAAGTTATGGCTGAAGAAGAAGAAAAGTCTCATCATCACTTGGTTTGTCTCAATGACTTTTCCTGCAACGAAGATAACATGAGTACTATTGAACAGCCACTGAGTAATAATCATTTGCCACAATTTATAGTGGAACTGGATGAGCAACTTGACAAGCAATATTGTTGGCTACATATTCTGTTATCTAAGGAAGACGAGACCCATACCAAGCTCTCTACCTGCTTTCTAAAAGCCGATATGTCTCTCATCATCATTTCAGCTCGTCAAGAGGCCGTAAAGTGGATTTTGGCTGTCAATTCTTACCATGATTTCTCTGCCTTCACTGCAGTTTTGTCAGTTAACTATCTTGATCAATTTCTACTCAGTTTTCAGTCAAGGAGTGACATGCCCATGAAGCCTTGGATGGTGCAGTTAGCTGCTGTAGCTTGTCTTTCTTTAGCAGCTAAAGTTGTGGAGATCCACGTTCCTCTTCTCTTTGATCTCCAAGTAAGTTTAATTTGATCCCTATCTCTCTTTCATATGTGGTAGAAAAATCATGATGGTAAAAGTATACAATAAAGAAATGACAATAAAGAAATGACTGGTACATATCCCTTAATGCACACAGCACACATACTACCCACAATTTCCAAAAAACGAGAGAAATTGTGATTTCACAATTTGAACTTCCTTAACTTGAAGTCATGATTTCCATTATTTTTGAGATTGTGGTAGAAAAATCATAGGGGGTAAAGTATACAAAAGGGAAATGTTTAGTGTACACTCCTTAATGCACACAAAAAAAAATCCCAGTCACAGTTTTGAACCTTTGTAAAGGCACAGGCTCACAGTTTTCTCTTGTTTTTAGAGATTATGGGTACTACGTGTACAAGTGTGTGTGTAACAGAGACTCCCCTGTATAAAATCCTTGCAGTTTCTCCGCAAAATACAGAACCTTTTGAGGGTAACACTTAACTCTTTTGTATTGATTTGTTTTTTCATTTGTTTGTTGTTGTTTTTTTTTTTTTTTTTTTTTTTTTTTTTTTACATGATGTATTAGTAATTTCATTTCAAAAGAACAACAGTGAAAATAGTTTAGAAACACAACTCAACCAATCAAGACCACCGATACAGTTGTTACAACTACAGCACCAAAACAGCTTCAATACCAAGCATGGTTGTCAAAATCGTGATCTAGATCGTAGAATCACATGATTTTATGATCTCACCTCACTAAAATGTTTAAGATTGCACTAGAATCGTAAAATTGGTAGGATTGTATGTAGGATAGTGTAGGACCGTAGGATCGTATGGGATCCTACTGATTCTATCGATCCTACCAAAACATCAGTATTTATTTATTTATTTTTCTATGTTGTGATGCTATGACTTTTTATTTATTTTTATATAATTATATTAATCTAAGCAAATGTTTCTAGTTTCTAGTTCACTTGTTGTAATCAAAATGAATGAATGCTTCATCATTTCTAAATGAAAAATTTATATTGGCTTTGCTACGTTTAAGCTATAATATTGTTAAATTTGTTTGGTTAATATACTAATTTATGTTCTAATATTGCTAAAATGTTTTTCTTATATATAATTTTATTATTATGCTTGTATTTGTATATTGATTGATTGATTTTTTTGAGCATGCTCTATAATTGTTGCTAAGTGGTATAACTTGAATAGTTGAGTGTGAAATTATATCTTGATCTCTTTTGCAACTCTAGTATACAAATACACAATTTCTACATAGATGATGAATTGGATGATGATAATGATTAGGACGGTAATGATAAGAACACTAGAATGAGAATAATTAAATGTTCACTTCACCTTAATATTCATCTTGGTTTTGGATTTCATAATTTAGTTAGCTAGTTTCCTTTGGATAACTTATTTTGAATTTTAAACTTGGAACTTGGAAAATATTTCCATATGTGTTGATAAATATTTTGGTATTTGGTTGCTAATTAAACATTTATTGAATTTTTTAGATACATTGGCTCAAAACTTAAATATATTTGTTTCGTTAGTACAGATGTAGAAATTTATGACATGCAAATTGTATCATATGATGCAAATCTTTGTTTTTTTATGAATAAAATTACAATTTACGTGATTATTCAACATTCAAAGTTATTGTCAATGTGTGTTTTAGTTTAAATATGAAAATATGTAGGATCTTACGATTTACGATCTGATCTTATGATCCATGATCTCACCTACTCCTACGTAGGATCTCAATTTTGATAACCTTGATACCAAGACAGTTTCAAGAAACATTGCACAAAGAGCTGAAGCTCAAAAAACGACAATAAAAAACTTCTAACTGTGGGAAAATACTATTTGCACACTAACAAATAAAAAAAAATTTAAAAAAAAGGGGGAAAACGTGGCTTGAAGAAAGACCTGCACTCCTTTTTTGTCAAATTTCTAGAAATTAAAGGCAGTCCAAGGTATTTAACGAAAAGCTTCCCTTCTTTAAATTGGAGTAAGCCCAATGTTTGCTGTTTTAGGCTTGGAGGAGTAGCTGCAATGAAAATTACTCTTGGGAAATGTTTAGCTTGTTGTAATGGTTCTTGTAATTGAACGGTTATTATTCTTGTGTAATAGTTCCGGTTATTTGATTACATTTTTATTATGAAAAATAACTCTTTCTTAAAATGAAGAATAGTTATACATTTCTAAAATGGTTATAATAGCTATTCTTTAGTGCATGCTATAGTTTTTTAAATTAACATATTTTAAAAAGTACAAATTTTCCTTATACATCATCTTTACGAGCTTTTCATATGTAACATCCAAACTTATACTATCGTGCACCCTTAGCCTAATGGTCACTTCACAAGTACAAGTTCTTATGGGATGGAGGGGTAAGGGCCAAGGTTCAAGTTTCCATGAAGAAGTTTCACATACATATACTTAGATTAGTTTAGAGTATGATTTCTATCTCAGATAATTAAAAAAAAAAAAAAACCTAAACTTATGAATAAGAATAATACTTATTTCATTACAATTTCTTTTATTTTTAGTAATAAAGATTATTATTTTTAATTAATTTTTATTCAGTATATCAAACGTGCCCTTAATAATGTTTGCTCTCAAACCCGATAGCTTTGTGGACTTATTCAAAGCTTCAAGGGTCACTTGAAAAAATTGTAGATAAGCTCCCCAAAACACCATCAAATCATCAGCAAAACATAGATGAGTCAGCTACAATGCAACATACTTTGGATGAAATTTAAACTTAGCAGATTCTCCCACTCCTCTCTACAAAATCTTGGAAAATAATCTGCATGGCTAGAACGAATATGTAAAGGGAGAGGCAATCCCTTGCCTTAATCCTCTTCCCTTTTTGCAATAACCCACCAAGCTACCATTGAAGGCAATTGAAAATATTGGACTTGTTATGCACTCCTTCACCCAATGGATACAGCCAAGCAATCATTCATCAATTAATCTCCCATTTGATTGATTTTATTTCAAAATTATTAATATCTAAATGAGTTTTTTTTATAAGGTTTAAGATTAAAAAATTTCCACTTTTATTGTTGGACTAATTAATTTTTTTCCAGATGTTATATCAAATTGGATTGTGATTGGTTTTTTTTTTTTTGGTGTTTAAAAAGACCAAGATAGTGTTAAGAGAATCATATTCAAGCTTATTTTAGCTAGGTTTAAAACAAAATTAGGATCAAGATGTTCAAATTTTTATTTTAGGGGTCAAAACTAAAAAAAAAAGTAAAACACATTATATATATATATATATATATATATATATTGTAAAGTTGTGATTTACAACTATGTTTTATGTTGGCTTTATTCCATGACAAAAAGTGTTGTAATTGCATTAATTTATTTTCTTGAATTTTGTGGGATTTTATTGTATTGGGTTTAGTATTAAGTTGGTGAAAAATTGAGCATAAAATGAAGGATCAGTGGATTTCATGAGTGTCTTGCTAGAGGCTTACCCTAGATAGGTTTTCTACAACACACATACCCATCTTTTAGAGAGAGCTACTCATCCTTAGTGAGAAATCATTCTAACCTCTTCTTCTTCCCTTTCCCATTATCATACCTTGAGAGGAGATTTGTACCCAAACACAACCCACACCTATTCAGAGTGTAGAGAGTGTTTTACAGCTTGGGAAGTTTTGGGGATTTACCAAAAGAAGCTGGTGAGGCTTGGCGGATGCAATCGAACGTATTGCGAGATCCAGAAAGCTAGAGAAGACATGACTCCGAGAAGTCCATTAGTAGTAAGAGTTTGGAGGGCTCAAGTATATTGGGTAGACTAGGCTTGAAGGGTTTTTTGTTATTCGTATACTCCAACTTTATTCTCTAGTGGATTGATTTCGACTTGGAGGGCCGTGGAGAGGTTTTTTGTCGAGTTCTTCAGTTCTCTCTTCGATAACACGTCTTGGTGTTATCTTGTGTTTGCATATCTCTTCCCTTACTTTTGTGCTTTACTTTTATTGTTTGTTGTTCATGTTTATGCACTAGAGTAGTATCGGTTCATTACGCACATTTGCTTTTGTTCGCACTTTGATTAAGTAAAAGTAAAAGCAATCTAGTCGTAATTTTTAATTGGGGGTCTGAACAAGCTCTTATGTTTTAACATAAATTCGAGCTTTCATATATATATATATATATATATATATATATATTTGTTTCAATGCAGGGGGTTCATTTGAACCTCCTAGCCTCCACACCCCTGAAGATAGTGTAGTACAATATCTCATTCAACAATATTGTAAGCCCCTTCATGAGATCCACTTTATGAGTGCATCTAGGTTGGTCTTTATTTTTGTGGTAGATTTTCACTATTTCCTGTGTTAGCAAAATATTCTTTGCAATATTCCTTCTAGGGACAATGGGGGTTTGTTATTATTGTTGGGTTACACATGTGAGTGAAGTTTCACATTGAATAATAATGAGAAAAATTAGTAGTTAATATAACATAATTGAGTACATACCCATAGGATTTAGGCCTTTTGGGCTAAAATGTGTCTTTATATGTTATATTAATTATTCAAAGAATCTCTCCAAGGTGTTCATATTCCCAACAAGTGGTATCAGAGCCCATGGTGTTGTAGGACAAAGATGGTAAGGCTATCGAGGTTCCTTTTGCAGTTGGAGTGGGAATGGAGTGTGTGTACTTAAATCCCTTTCACAAATGGAGAGGGGACATTATATTGCACCAACTAAGCCTATAAAGCCCACACAAACGATCTTGGAAAAAGGCCAACAAAGGAGTATTATTGCCAATGATGCTAGACAATGATGAGGTGTGAGGTTCCCATAGAGGATAAAAGACATGCGGGGTTGATACATGAAGGCCCATGAATGATGCACTCGTGAAGGGAAACGCCCATTACGCAAGGGGGAGCGAGTAGGACTTGTTTATGGCCTACAGAGAGGTCATGAAGCCTACAAAGATACAAACACTCAGACGTGAGGGAGAGATTGTTGGGTTACACATGTGAGTAAAGTCCCACATTGAATAATGTTGAGAAGAATAAGTGGTTAAAATAACATAATTAAGCACATACCACACCACTTAGACAAGGCTTCAATCTATTTACTGAAATTGAAGTAATACATTTCTAGATTATGTTACAGCATGAGATAATTTGTTTGAAATCACCCGTCTTAGAAGGGTTAGGGGTTTTGGGAATCAAAGACAAGATTGTTGCAATTACCTCACCAAGGAGTTTACCTAATTGAAAAAGGACACAATAGCAGCTATAAGATCTTCATGAACGATGCCTTCATAAAAAATTGGGAAGTAAAACCATTGGATGCATGAGCTTTATCTCCATTAACACTAAACAAATCATTCTGAATTTTTGATCTTGAAACCTCAGCTTGCAAGGCAGATTTCTATTGCTCAGAGATTTTATTAGTGAGAAACTAAGAGATCAATGCTACATCACCATGATTTAAGCTGATGCTTAAAATAACAAAATTAAAGATACTCATAAAATTCCATTGCCATGTCTTATAAGAGAATAGGGTTTGCAAAATTCTGCCCACTATTGTCAACTAGGCATTTGATAGTGCTCCTTGATTTTCTAATGGAAACAATTTTGGGAATAGGAAGTATTTTGATTTTGATCCCTTAGTGACAACCACTTCACTTCACTCCAGCTTTTTTCTTTAAAAAATCTCTCCCTAGCTTGCACAAGGAACTGATAAATTTGCATACTTAATTTCCCTCTCCCTCACAATCAAGTGAGCTGTCCCAGGAGTCTGGAATATTGTTTTGGACCTGCTCAAGTTCCATTTTAGCCTTGAGACCTTCACAGAAATGCAGCCAGATACTTCTCTATTCTTACTCTTCAAAAATCTCTTGTGCTATTGCTTCATGTGGAAACCATACACTCAACCTCTGTAGCTATGGGTTTTTTTTAATATTAAAATCTAGAACTGCATGCATTTTCACAAAAATAGCTGAGGTTTGTGTATTTTTTTTCCACAATCATGGAACTGTCTTTTATGTCTTTTTGAGTTTTTCCTGTTAGTATTGCATTTACAAGTTGCAACTCAATACAAAGGCTAACGAGAATCAACTTATATGGTTCCAGGTTGAGAAATCGGAATATGTGTTTAGGCCAAAGTCAATCCAAAAAATGGAACTGTTGGTGCTCTCGCTGCTAGATTGGAAGATGAACCCGGTCACCCCACTTTCTTTCATGAACCACATTATCAAAATGGTTCCCATGGGAGATCACCGGCATTTGGAGTTCTCTGCATTATTTAAGCATCGTGTTCTTTCTCTGCTCAGTGATTTTAAACTAGTGCATTATCGGCCATCTGTAATTTCTGCAGCCGTAACACTTCATGTGATGAAGCATATGGATTTTGGAGGTGAGAATTTGGATTCCTGCAAGAATGAACTCTATGGTATTCTTCAGTTCAACAAAGAGAAACTCGAGGCATGTTATCAACTCATCCGGACTTCTTTAGCAAATGGCAATAACTACTAGATCCTTTTTGCTTTCAATTTTTTTTTTTTTTTTTTTTAGATGTGGTCGTCTACATATAATACAACATATCAGATGTATCTCTTCTAGTCTTTCCATAGAAAACCGATAAAATTGAACGGTATAGAGAAGATTACAACAGGTAGCTTCACCTCTCTCATTATGTACTTCTTCCTAATTTTTATTTATCACTTTCTAAAAGAAAGTTAGATTACATAATAGCTTGGTTATTCCAGCCATACGAAAGTTTGGAACTGTGCACCTATGAAGCACGGGTGCATTTCGGGAGTCGGGTGTGGGTGCGGAACTCAGCAATTTTTGAAAAAGTAGGGTGCGGGTGCGGCGAGACTCTGTTATTAAAAATATTTTTATTTATATTTTCTATATATTTTTACTATTAAAATATTCTTAAAAAATACATTAATATACCTTGATTCACAAAACAAAGAAAGAAGAAGGCAAGAAACACATATGAGGTCAGAATTTCGGCTTCTCCGACGAGTTTCAAGGCCGATTTAGGCCTGTTTCGGCCGTATCGATCGCCGGCCGATACGACTCGATTCCGGCCGAATCAGCCTAGTTTGGCGGGAATTGAGCTGCGTCGGCGCGAATTCGAGAAAAAAAAAAAAAAAAAAAAAAAAAAAAAAAAAAACTGCACCAGCGCAAGGTCAACTGTGTCGGACGCCGTGTCCCACGTTGGGCCGCATCGGACTCGGGTGCGGCACCCTCCCAGCCGCGTCCGTGCTTTTTAGCTGTGCACTTTCTGCCCACAATTCTAAATCTATAAAATTAGAAACCAAGTTAGGGAGCATGATTCTTTTCATCTTATATGAAATGGAAAGGATCTAGTTCATAGTTAAAAAAATTTATTTCCACACTATTCTTCTGCCTGGAAAAAGAATATCTTCATTTCATTATGATTCAAATTAATTTTTATAAATTTAAAAATGTACCGATTGTTATGCCATTTAAAATTTTAAATAACCTATACATTATTAGATTTGGCATATAAAATGTGATGTGTGAAATGGAGAAAATGGATAACAACTTAAAATTGAGGGGATCTTATTCCTTCTTGGATGGACGCAAGTAGTAGCTTCACAATTTTTATGGATCTTGTAACCATATTGCAAGTAAATGTTGGGATTTTTGTTTCGTCATGGAATAACCTTTTTTTTTTTGGGTAGCAAAATGAGCCTTTACTTATAATGCAGATGGGTCTATTCTCGATAGACTCTAGTGTGGATAAATAAAACACGCAAATGCCCATTTGCCAATTCATTATTAGCTTTTTCTTTTTTGTTTTTGTTTTTATATATGATAGAATTTTAATTTACAGTGTTCATCCCATGATAATTACTCTTATCTTTTGATCAAGATATCAATCGTTTTTTTTTGTGTAGACAAAGTTTGAACCCCAAATTTATTATTCGATGATAAAAGACCTTATTAGTTGAGCTAATCTACCACCTCTTTTGAGAAATTAAAGCATAACAACACTTTTCTTATGAAATTTTGTTTATTCAATAAAATCATATAGGCCTTTGCTAGGTCAACATTTCACCATATTTCTATCATATTGATATAAAATAAAAACATTTTCATAACACCTTGATGACAAATGACCTTATTAGTTGAGCTAATCTACCACCTCTTTCGAGAAATTAAAGCATAACAACTCTTTTCTTATGAAAGTTTGTTTATTCAATAAAATCATATAGGCCTTTGCTAGGTCAACATTTCACTATATTTCTATCATATTGATATAAAATAAAAACATTTTCATAACACTTTCATGACAAATCTTAGGTGGCTGGTTGTTATGTATACTTGTTGTTATTAGTGAGCAAAAAAGTAATTTAAATGATGGATTTAGATTAAAAACCTATAACAACTTCTCATCCAAGATTTGTTATAAAAGTGATGCAAAAATACTATAGATATACCTTTTCTCCAATACAGATGTCTCAGAAGTCAAGTGGAAACAATGAGAAGTAAAAACTAAAGTCCCTGCCCGTGTTATTATCAACTACAGGCCCACAGCTTGTCTGCCTCTTTGTTGAGACTTAAGAGGCCTTGAATGAGATTCCAAATGGGGCCCAAGGCAAGCCAATTATCAAACTAAAAATTTTTAGTCTTATTGTTTCTGTAATGGGTTACGTATTTTTTCCATAATACACTCAAGTCCATTAATTATCTTATTCCTAATTCAATCTCCAATTCCTTGCTTTGGAGTTAAAGATACTTTTGGCAATATTTGACATAGCATGTGAAAATGGTGCCAATAGTGTTTCATATAATTGGGTTTGTATCGAAGTGGATCAACCCACTTTGACGATTAATAGATGATTTAATTCTGTGTTAACCTGCTTGATCAGCAATCAACCCAAAATAAACTAGGTCATTATTCGTATTAGGAATTGGAGGTTGAATTAGGAATGAGATATTTACTGGGCTTGAGTGTTATGGAAAAAATAGGTAACGCATTACAGAAACAACTCTACTAGAAGCCATGGGCTCCCTTGCTCTAGTACTTGGGTTGCATGTGTAAAAGCTGGATCCAAATTCAGTAATGGGCTGAGATGGGCAGTAAACAATGGTCAGCTTTATGGACTTGCCTTGGGCCCCCATTTGGAATCTCATTCAAAGCCTTTAAGTCTCAACCATAAACAGATTGCTAATTAAATCGCAGATATTGTAAAAAAGTAGAACAAAAAGTGCAAACATTAACTACCCAGGAGAGGGCACAGCAGTAATATAGAAGCATAAACAATGATAAAATAGATGATAATGAAGAAAATAGCAAAATAGATATAGTCAAAATAAATTAAAATAGAGTATGGAATATAAAACAGAAACTAGTAAAATCTTGAATAAAACTTCTGTATTTGATTAAAACTGAAAACTTCTGTCTTTCTTACAAGCTTTGTAAAACAAACACTGTCAGAAGAGTTACAAGATTACAAAGTAAAATCCGTAAAGGGTTACAAGATTATATCTATCTAGAAGGAAAGGGTGACAGGATTATAATAGAGGAAGGATTACAAAAGTCTTTCTGAGGGAGAGAGAGAGCTATCTTAGACCTAAGCTTTGAACCTGAGAATTGAACCTGAAAATTGTGACCTCTATTATGGACCTAAAGATTGGACCTGTCTTCTATCTTCAAAGTCTGTCCTTTTATAGATAGAGTGAACCACGGTAAGTCTTTAAAAGTAACCTGAGTTAAGTAAAGTGAACTCAAGTTAATCTGTCGGTAGATTCTTGAACAATAAAAGTTTTATGAACAGTACCGGGTAAGCATGCTGGTGAACAGTAGTAACTTTAAATGCCTGTGAGATTCTTTTGAAGTATTTCATATGAAAAGTATATATAATAAAATAAAATTTTTCCTGTACATCTTTGTGCTCATGTTGAGTAGTGGTATAAGAGCAATCATGATGAAGTCTTTTAATTTTAGAGGGGCTAAAATTTAAAAACTTAACAAAGTCTACCATGATTCTATCCATTTTTGTAAGTATTACTAAATGTCTCATTTTGTGAGAATATATGAAATAAAGCTTCTCCATAAAGTCTTTCATCAACTACTGTAATAATTTGGGGGAAATCTATCAGGGACGTATGGTTAACTTTGTTTGTTAAGAAATTAAATCTATATTTATTCAAGAAATTACCAATATTAATATGTTCTATAATAGAATCTGTCAAAGCCTCTTTTATTAAATTATCTGTTTTATGAATATTTAAGGATACTATAAAGGTTGTAAATATGTCATTTACTATAATTTTGTTTAGTACTTCTATCATACTGTCAGTCCATATACTATTAGTCCATGCATATTGATTACAAAAGATTATATCCATATTTCCGTCTTTTATGTTTTTTCTACTAAGTTCTTTTGTAATTGGACTTTATGTTGGTACTTATGCAAAAAAGCAATAGGAGAATAAGAACATATCTCTGTCTCTTTGTCTTGTTTAACTTTCTTTTTGTCATTTTCTGTCAATTGATCAACAAGTAATATTTCTGTCTTTAAAGATGACAAACTTCTTTCAGTTCTATAGATTCCTCTTTCTTTGATATCTGTTAAAATAGTAACCTTTTTGGAAGAGTGTTTTTCTTTCCAGACAGGTGGTACAATGAATCTAAAGAATATATCTTTTCCCAACACATTAGTTTTAATTCCTTCATCTATCACTAAAAAGGGATAAAGTAAAGCCATAAAAGGAGTTCCTAAAATAATTTTAGAAGGAAGGTCTATAATTAAAACAAAGGTTGTTTCAAAATATATTCCATCATTACATATATGAACATTTGGTATTTTGTAGTTAATTATGAGATTTTCACCATTAACCTATGTTAATCTTTCAGATGATTTTTCATAATACTTTAAGGGTATACAATTCATGTTAGCACCTGAGTCCATTAAAGCAATTTCTGTCAAAGAAAATGCTTTCTTAATTACTAAAGTAATTTCTGTATGCCATTTTTTGAAAATTACTCTGTCAATTAAACTTAAGAAATTCTGTCTATTGCCATCATTATCATCATCATCAAATTTTCTATCTGTGAGATTAGAAAATTCTTTTAAATTTATTATTTCTGCAATATTTTGCTCATTCATGTCTGTGGAATTTTCCTCTTTAATTTCTTGTTTTACCATTTTTACTTCTGTCATTAAGTCTTGTAGAGTTACTGGTTTTATATCTATTCTATCTTGTTTCATTTTTGTCTTTTCTTTCTTATCTTTAGCTTTCTCTTTCTTTCAACGTTCTATAACATGGTGTCCATACTTCCTACACCTAATACAAGCAATAGGTATTTCTATAGAATCTTTCAATGTTAATAAATATTCTTTCTTGTCTTTATGGTGATTCGGTAGATTTTCTGTCAGTTTTATTATTATGTCTTTTTGTTTTCTTTTTCTTTTATTAATCTTAAGTGGGTTGGTTGATTTTAACTCTTTCTTTACTTGATCTATTTCTTTTCTATTAACATTAAATATTTCCATTAATTCATTTATAATATCTTTCTCAAATTCTAATTTACTAATTTGTTTAATAATTTTATTATGTCTGTCACATTGTTTAATAAAATTTGTCTTTCAAATACTTCTTTATCTATCACTTCTGTCTTTCTTACAAGTTTTGAAAATAAACACTGTCTGAAGAGTTACAAGATTACAAAGTAAAATCTGTAAAGGGTTACAAGATTATATCTGTCTAGAAAGGAAGGGTTATAGGATTACAAGGGAGGAAGGATTACAAAAGTCTTTCTGAGGGATAGGGAGAGCTATCTTGGACCTAAGCTTTGAACCTGAGAATTGAACCTTAAAACTGTGACCTCTATTCTGGACTTGAAGATTGGACCTGTCTTCTGTCTTCGGAGTCTGTCCTTTTATAGATAGAGTGAACTACGGTAAGTCTTTAAAAGTAACCTGAGTTAAGTAAAGTGAACTCAAGTTAATCTGTCGGTAGATTCTTGAATAATAAAAGTTTTATGAATAGTACCGAGTAAGCATGCTGGTGAACAGTAGTAACTTTAAATGCCTGACTGTACTTTATGTCCATTTTTGTCTAGACTTTCTTGGGTCTATTTGAGAATCTTCATACGAACTGGCAATAACTGTGGAACTTTGAAATAGCAGTGACTTTTTAAATCTGTTTCGTTCTTGTCTGAACTCTTTTACACATGCTCGTGAATAGTAGAAATGACTTGGGGACATCTGTCTGTATCTGTTTGTTGGAAATCAAAATGATCTGGCACAAGGGGATAATGACCTGGCGCAGTTGTCTATCTTGTCTATTATTTTGTCTAATTGGTAGTTATAGTAGTTAAACCTTTCTGATCACCACATGAATACACTGTCATATTTGACCTTGTATTCTGAAGGGATATTGTCTTTATTGAGACACCTTCATGCTTTAACTGAAATCTGTATTAAAGATTTCTATGTTGGCAGAATTTGGTCTGAGATTTTAGCCTTGGAATGGCTATCTTGCTTGCCAGGCAATTGATCGTTAATTTTAAAATTAACTAATAAAAGGTCATTATGGTGGTGGGAATAAATATATGTTGAGAGAGGACATGAAAGAATTAACAGTCATGATCCTATAGTACAAGACAAAGATCCTGTCATAGAGATAGGAGAAAGAAAGGAAAGATACGTAGGAACACAAAAAAGACTAGAATAGTCAACAAAAGTAGGAAATGTTATATACATATATATATACTTAAGTACTACTGCTATTGGGTAGAATAGTATTATCTACCATTGTAGGAATCCCATCATCATCTATCGCTAGGTCACTATTATCAGTATTTCTATCCTTTGAAATAGAAATTTCTTTCAATAAGTGTATATCCTTAGGGAATGGGGGTAGAAGGAACTTAAAGAATACTTCTATTTCAAAAATATTAGTACATATTCCATTGTCTATCGTGAAAAAAGGGTAGATTAAAGCCAAAAAAGGATTTCCTAATATAACTTTAGAGGACAACTTATCTGTTAAGAAGAAAGGTGTTCTGAACTTGATTCCATTTATTATATATGTATGCCTTGGTTAGTTTATTACTTATTTTAAATCTATCACCATTAGCCTGAGTTAGTCTATCTGTTGTTGATTCATAATACTTAGAGGGTATTAATCCTTCTTGTATGCAATTCATATCAGCACCTGAATCAACAAGGGCAATAACTGTTAATGAAAATTCTTTATGAACTACCAAAGTTATCTCCGTGTACCACTTCTGGAATATCATTCTGTCAATTATGTTTAAAAATTCATCTTTATCATTTTCTTTATGAGAACTTTCACTAGTATAATTGTGTCTGTCAAGAAAAAGGGAGTCTATCAAAGGTTCATTACAATATTTAATTCTATCTTTTATGCTAATTACTTGCACAGTTATCTGTTCAACCATGCTTTTTAATATGAAATTTTCTGATTTTAATTTTTTTAGTTCATTTTTCAAGTTGTTAATATCTATTTTGTAGGTCCGCCACAGTTATAGGTTTATTAGGTTTAAATCTATCAGTAATTTCTGTAAAATTATAAGTTGACTTATAATCTTTTAGATCAATTTCAAATCTATCACTTTCGGTTAAAGATTCTTTTAATTTAGATAAATAATCTTTTTTAGACTGTAGATCTGGAAGTCTATCTATTAGATCCATTATTATGTCTTCTTGTTTTGTTAAGACACTTATTTTTAATTTTCTTTTACAATAACAATTATTAGGATTATTACAGTTACATAATTTAACATTTTCATCATGTGAAGAAACATCGGTAGATGAAGAGGAGGTGATGTTACTATTATCTATCTGTTGAATTTCATTATCTGTTTCATCACTATCTGTCAGTTCTATTATACTCATTAGTCTATCCTTTAATTTTCCTGATATATCAAGTTTATTTATCTTTCTTTGAAAGTTACAATATTTGCTAAAGTGTCCCTTTTTCCCACAAATGAAGCAAGTAATGTCACTTTCCCTACGTCTATCATGTTTCTTTCTTTTGGATTCTTCTTTCTTGTCTTTAGACTTACCTTTATAATATCTTCTATTATTGTTCTTGTATCTATCACTTCTATCATCTTTCTTTTCTTTTCTTCTTTTCCTAGAGGGAGCAATTAATGGATCAAAACCATATTGCTCACAAAATGTTCCTAGCTCTTTTTTAGCATATCTTTTTTCTTTTTCTATCTGGTTTTTTTAGCCTTAAGTCATTACATAGCCATAGACCTGTTTTATTAATTGAAGATATTATGTCTCCATATGTTAGGCTAGGATAGTCTATAGTTTCGTCATTATTAACTATATCAAGTCTAACTTTCTGAGCAAAGAAATAAGGTAAACCAGCAATGAATTTTTCTTTCCAGTAGGATTGTTGACAATCATTCCTACTTAAAACTTTTGAAATAAAAACATCTTTATACCATCTAAAATATGAAAGTTGTGGACATCTTAAATTAATTAAAACATCTGAAGCTCTTTCTTTATATTGATTGGGATCACCAACAAAATGTTTAGTTATGGTAAAAATTAAAGTATTAACTGCATCTTGTGAAGGCTGTCTATCTGTCATTATAACACTTCCATCTGTTTCTCTTTTAACAGCTGTTAATATTCCATTTCTGTCATCATTATTTAAGTAATGATCCCACCAGCCATTCAACTGGCTAGTAAAACCAGTGACAATTAAATGAGCTATCTGATGGTCCTGTTTTCCATGATTCTTGTAAACATTAGTGAGTAAAGTCATTTCATGTAAAAGGTTTATTATTTCATATTCTGACATTCCATCAATATTCCATTCATAAATTAAATTTGGCAAATAAGATGAATTAACATAAGTATGTCTTTCTTCAAATTGTAAATCAGGGGGAGTAGGTTTAGGATACCAATTCTTTCTGGGGTATAAATTAGGACCATAGAAATTTCACCAATCAATGAACCATCTTTGAATCATCATATCTTTCTTTCTGTACATATCAAATCGGAAAAACAAAGTATGCCTGTTAATATTATTTTGGAATAAAAGGAATCTGTCCCAAGCTTCCATATAGTCATAATAATTGTAAAAATAAAGCTCAAAAAGTACAGAAAAGTTCCTGATGATCTAGGGTTGTGCTTTCCACTGGGCAGGAGTGAGAATCTGTTTTATAACAACTTTAGAGTAACCAACTCTGTTTGGTTCTTGGGAACAAGGCATATGTGTTACTAATATTGAGTCTGTATCTACTAAAATATGCTCATAAAATGTCTAGGTCTTAAAAGTTTCTGTCTGAGGATGTTCCCACCCTGGGGGTATGAGCTGTCTAACTAAAGAGAGGGTGTCTGTTATGTGTTGGTGTTCTAGTTCAATCCATAAAATAAAATTTAATGGTTTAACAGCTACTTGAACCAAGCCAACATGTAAAAATGCATATTTTTCTCTATGTCTGTTAATTGCATCTGTAAGGTTGAATTTAATCAACCATGTGTTGGCTTTATTCCGTGACAAATTTGCTTGTAATACAGCACTTAGAAACCCTGTATTTAGGTGGGAATCATGTAAGGGTAGTGTGTGAGAGAGTGTGAAGAAATGCTCAAGACAGTGCAGTGAAGCAGAGACTCGCGGCTAGGACTCGCGGCTTGCAAGCTGCCAAAAGTTACACACGCGCAGAGCATGCAAGGGAGCTGAACAGTCATGCCAGCTGGAGCACTACAGGACAAAAATCCAGACTGGCCATTCAGCTAGCTCGCGGCTTGAACTCGTGACTCAGTCAAGTCGCGAGGTCAAGTCGCTAGCCAGCCCTGTTTTGGAAAAACTGACACTTCGCATTCCATTCTCACACCAGTATAAATACCCCTCATTCCCACAAAATATGTGTGGCTATTCAGAAAGAAAAACCCTAAGAGAGGTTTCTTCAAAACACCCACCCAATTAGAGAGAGCTACTCATTCTTAGAGAGAAATCTGTGTAGTCTCTTCTCATTCCCTCTCTCATTGTCATACCTATTGAGAGGAGATTTCTATCCAAACACTACCCACACCCATTTAGAGTGTTGAGTGTTTTTGGAGTTTTGGGAAGCATTGGAAGATGCCAAGGATGGCGGATGCTATGGATTATAGCGGAATCCGGTAAGTTAGAAAAGAAAAAGGTTCGGCGCAACCTCGTTGGAGCAAGAAGCTTGGAGGGCTTAGGTACATCGGGTAGATTAGGCTTGGAGGGTCTATTGCTGTTCATGTATCCCAACTACATTTTCTAGTGGATTATTGACCGCTTGGAGGGCGGCGGAGAGGTTTTACGCCGAGGGCTTCGGTTTCCTCTTCAATAACACATCGTGTGTTGTCCTTGTGTTTGCATCTCTCTTTCCTTTATCTTTGCCTTTTATTTTCTGTTGTGGATGTGATTTTAATTGGCATAGATTGTTTTTCCAATTCTGTATTAAGCTTTTGTTCATGTTCCGCACATTAATTGTTTGATATAAAGCTTGAATTGGTAATTTGTATTTTGGGGTCTAAACGTTCAAGGGTGTTTATACACATATTTGAACTTTTAGCATCTATTGAAAATAACTGAATTGTTTCATATTCATTAAATAAAGAGTAAGTTCTTTCAACAGTCTTCATAGTATAATCTGTCAAGAAAGATAATTTAGAAAAAGAAGTCTGTCTGTAGATTTTATCAGTTATTTCTATTGGTATATTCCATTCTAATAAATTTGAACACAACAGTAATATAGAAGCATAAACAATGATAAAATAGATAATAAAGATGAAGATAGCAAAATAGATATACTCAAAATAAATTAAAACAGAGTATGGAATATGAAAATAGAAACTCGTAAAATCTTACTTGAATAAAACTTTTGTCTTTGATTAAACTTGAAAATAAACTGTCTTTGATACAAGCTTGAAAATAAACACTGTCTGAAGAGTTACAAGATTACAAAGTAAAATCTATAAAAGGGTTACAAGTTTATATTTGTCTAGAAGGAAAGGGTTACAGGATTACAAGAGAGAAAAGATTACAAAGTCTTTCTGAGGGAGAGGGAGAGCTATCTTAGACCTAAGCTTTGAACCTTGGAAATGGACCTTAAAATTGTGATTGGACCTCAAAACTAAACTTAGAAAATTGGATCTGTCTTCTGTCTTTGGAGTCTGTCCTTTTATGGAAGAGGTGAACCATGGTAAGTCTTTAAAAGTAACCTAAGTTAAGTAAAATGAACCCAAGTTAATCTGTCGGTAGAATCTTTTAGAATTCTGAACAGTAAAAGTTTTACTATTCATAAATAGTACTGTCTGGGACTTTATCAGGGAACGCATGCTAGTGAACAGTAGTGACTTAAAATCTGTCTGGACTGTAATGGATCTGTCTTGAAGCTATTCATGCATGTTGGTGAATAGTGATCTGTCTCCAGTGAATAGTGATCTGTCACCATTGTCTGTTTAGGAGAGCATTCTGTATGTCTGTGTATTCTGTCTATCTATCTATCAATCTGTATCCGCGTAGTTATCATAATCCAGCAGATCAGAGTTGTCCTCATATTGCTCATGCTCGTGGATCACTCCATAGCTATTACATAGAGTGCAGTATGAAATAAGAAGGTAGATAGGAACACAATTCTCTGCTATCATCAATTTGGGATCCTTAACAATCCTTTTTTGCCTAATAAGCCTTCTTGCTGAAGGGCTTAGACCATACATGGCTATTTTGTTGGTGTAGCCATATAAGTGGAAGCCTCTGTCTAATTCTTTATGTACTTCATAAATCTTGTTACTCATGAAATTAGACCAGTCATGAGCCAGAGCTCCTGGATCATCAAGTGATAAATAAGTATCTCCTGTATACCAATTGTATTCAGGGATACAACCCCAGACATGGATAAGGACTAAAATGTGTGCTGGCTGAGCTTCCATATAATAACTATTGTCCCAGGTTGGAAAAGTACTCCAGATTAGTATTTTCATATAATTAAGTCCTTCAATCTGTGCAGCTGCTTCCCGGATAACATTGGGAAATAAACTAATCTGATTTGCAGAAGTTATGGTTAATTTGCTAATAAACCCTGCTTCTAGCATTTTAGATAACCACAAAGGATCACAAATTACTGGATCTTCTGTCTCTGCGTTGATAAGTAATCCCAGATAGGGATTGTATCTGTTTCCTAGTCCTTCATAAACTCTGTTTGCATCTCCAAAATTTTCATACCATGTAGCTTTATGAGATAGGCATGTATCATCTGTCATATCTTCTGTTCTAATAAATGCTGTAGAAACTAATACCTTGAAAAGATGCATCCATTTGTCATAAGAACTTGTTAGGGTTTTTTGAGTTAATATTTTCTGTTGAATTTTAGGAAGTAAAGTTTTGATGGCAAGTCTCGTATTTTGCTGAATCTTAGGGTGGAGCTTTGAAAAGCTTGTTCCCATAAGATAACTTTTTAGAGACTGTGATTCTATCATTGTGGAGCTTGAATCTCCATCCTCCTTACCAGGGAGTTGACAACTAAGTGCTTCAATAACTACACTAGTGCTAACAAGATGTAACTCCAAAGCCTAAAGGGTCATTTGGAATAAGGGTTTCTGTCTGAGGGTAAAGGCTGCCTGTAAATTATCAAGAAGTAGTTTAGTATGAAGAGGAAAGTTTGTAAATTCTCTGTCTTGAAACATGGCATCAGTGTGGAGCACTTTTTGCAGAATTGCACTTTTTTCACCACATGAATACATTGCCTTTGCTAGCAACATATCCTGAAGGGATATTGTCTCTATCGAGACGCCTTCATGCATATCTGAAATTTTTACTGAAGGTTTCCAAATACCTCTGGGTTGCACCGCTGGTGCCTTGCCCTTGTCTTTTCGAGAGGATCTTTTATTCATAGTAGTCTGCAAATGGGTTTTGGGAAAAGACATCTTGAGAAATGATCTTGAAAAAAAAAATTTTCTTGCAAAGCTTCTATAAAATTTATTTTAAAAACTTTTCTGTCAATATCCTTTTGTAAAGTCTTTTCAAAATGTTTTATAAGAAAAGAAAAAAAAGTATTTATAATAAAACAAACTTTTCTTTGTACACTTTTGTGCTCTTGCTGAGTAGTAGTGGTATCATGATAAAGTCTTGTTGGTTTTTAGACCCCTTAAAAACACAATTGGATTAACTTAGGTAATTAGCTAAGTTTTTACTTATTCCAATTTAACAAAAACTAGGTTATCACAATCAAAACAATCATATCATGCAAAGTAGCGGAAAGATAAATAACACAGAGATATGATCACCCAGGAAACCAAACCTATAAAAATTTGGGGAGGATTTAACCTAGCTATCCTCAAGGTAAAGTTGAATCCACTATCTTGAAAGAATCGAAGTTCATACAATAAGACTTACAAGCCCCCACGCTCGACTTCTTATTGCTACCAACCAGTAGAACTTACTGATACGACCACGTGCAAGCTCCGAATCCGCGGACTCCTTCTTTCTTGGATTCACACCAGATACAAGCATACTTGCTTGTGTTTCTTTAAACTTCAATGGCAACAACTGAATTGATCATCAAGGTGTAGATAATATCTCTTCCTTGAAAACCCTAAGTTTGTGTGAAGGAAAGCTCATTTAGATCTCAAAAGAGATTTACACAAATAGCAATATGAGCAACAATACAACTCTCAAGCAACCAAGACTTTAGAGAGGTTTGGGTACAAAACCCTAAAACCAAAAGAGGTACAAGAGGCACTCTAATCTCTCTAAAACAACCTTTGAAAAACGTTCTAGGGTTTCCATTATATATAGGAGAGTTTTCTTGAACCCTAATACGTTTAAGTAGAGTTTGGGCTGAACTGGAATTCTGCAGAAAAATAAATCTTCACATGGTTTGATCGATCGAGTCTATTTTTCGATTGATCGAGCCTTGCAGATTTAGTCCAATAAATTCTGCAATCACTCGTTCCCAATTTTACAAATAAACATACTTTGAGCAAGCCTAAACCTAGACTCTATGTTTTGATCATGGTTTGCCAACATAATACAAATTGAAGTTCTAATACATTAGTTCCTAATTTCTTAGAACCTAACAAGTCTATTGGTGTCGGAGTGGCTAGAATTCAAAATACTCACAAGGTCTATTATGATTTTATCTATCCTGTGAACAATACTATATCTCTCATTCTGCAGTAATATGTGATATAAAGCTTCCTCATAAAGTCTTTTGTTAATATGAAAATCTGTCAGGGGTTTATAATTAATTTTGCCTGTCAAGAAATTAAATCCGTTATTATTCAAGAAATTACCACAATTAATGATTAGTAAAGGAGTATCTGTCAAAAATTCTTTTATTAAAATATCTGTTTCATGAATATTTAAGGATACTATAAAGGATGTAAATATGTCATTTATTATAATTTCGTTTGGTACTTTTATCATATTGTCAGTCCATGCATGTTGATTACAAAAGATTGTATCCATATTTCCGTCTTTTATGCCTTTTCTACTAAGTTCTTCTACAGATTGGACTTTATGTTGGTACTTATGCAAAAAAGCAATAGGAGAATAAGAACATATCTCTGTCTCTTTGTCTTGTTTAACTTTCTTTTTGTCATTTTCTGTCAATTGATTAACAAGTAATATTTCTGTCTTTAAAGATGGCAAACTTCTTTTAGTTCTATATATTCCTCTTTCGTTGATATCTGTTAAAATAGTAACCTTTTTGGAAGAGTGTTTTTCTTCCAAGACAGGTGGTACAATGAATCTAAAGAATATATCTTTTCCCAATACATTAGTTTTACTTCCTTCATCTGTCACTAAAAAAAGGATAAATTAAAGCCATAAAAGGAGTTCCTAAAATAATTTTAGAAGGAAGGTCTTTAATTAAAACAAAGGCTGTTTCAAAATATATTCCATCATGGCATATATGAACATTAGGTATTTTATAATTAATTATTAGTTTTTTTTCATTGGCTTGAATTAATCTTTTAGATGATTTTTCATAATACTTTAAGGGTATTAATCCTTCTTGTATACAATTCATGTCAGCACCTGAATCTATTAAAGCAATTTATGTTAAAGAAAACTCTTTATTAATTACTAAAGTAATTTTTGTATGCCATTTTTTGAAAATTACTCTGTCAATTAAACTTAAGAAATTCTATCTATTGCCATCATTATCATCATCATCAAATTTTCTGTCTGTGGGATTAGAAAATTCATTTAAATTTATTATTTTTGAAGTATTTTGCTCATTCATGTTTGTGGAATTTTCCTCTTTAATTTCTTTAATTTCTTGTTTTACCATTTTTGCTTTTGTCATTAAGTCTTGTAGAGCTATTGGTTTTATCTCTACACCATCTTGTTTTATTTTCATTTTTATCGTTTCTTTCTTGGCTTTTTCTTCCTTTCTACAATCCGTAACATGGTGTCCATATTTCCTACACCTAATACAAGCAATAGGTATTTCTATAGAGTCTTTCAATTTTAATAAATATTCTTTCTTGTCTTTATGGTGATTTGGTAGATTTTCTATCAGTTTTTTTATTGTGTCTTTTTGTTTTCTTTTCCTTTTATTAATCTTAAGTGGGTTGGTTGAATTTAACTCTTTCTTTACTTGATCTATTTCTTTTTGACTAACATTAAATATTTCCATTAATTCATGTAAGGTTGAATTTATTCAACCATCTAATTGGCTTTATTCCGTGCCAAATTTGCTTGTAATTCTGCAATTAGTAACCCTGTATTTAGGTGGGTTTGATGTAAGGGTAGTGAGTGAGATAGAGTGAAGATTGCTCAAGAGTGTGTAAGAAAACAGAGACTCGCGGCTGGGCCTCGCGGGTGACTCGCGGCTGCAAGCCGCTAGACGCAGCACACGTGCCAAGCATGCTGGAAGGTGAACAGTCATGCAAGCTGGAGCACTACAGAACAAAACAGGACAACTGGCTATACGGTTATCTCGCGACTGGATCTCGCGACTTAGTCAAGCCACGAGGTCAAGCCGCGAGCCACCCCTGTTTTGTAAAACCTGACGTTTCACATTCCTCTCCCTCTCCAGTATAAATACCCCTTTTACCCACGATTGTAAGAGAGCTTCCAGAGAGAATTTTGAGAGAGAAACCCTAAAGAAAAACAAGATTGATTCACCCACAATCTATACATTAGAGTCTCATCAAATTCCTCAACTCTCTTCCTCTCCATTGTCAAATCCTTGAGAGGCATTATATCAAACCTGATTCTCACCATTATCATTACTATGAGAGAGCTGTTTGGATTTCTGGGAAGCAGTTAGGAAGGAACCCATTGGTTGATGCTACGGTCTAGTAGCGGAATCCGGGAAGCTAGAAAAGAAAAAGGTTCGGCGCAACCTCGTTGGAGTAAGAAGCTTGGAGGGCTTAGGTGCACTGGGTAGATTAGGCTTGGAGGGTCTATTGCTGTCCATGTATCCCAACTGTATTTTCTAGTGGATTGTTTACCGCTTGGAGGGCGGCGGAGAGGTTTTACGCCGAGGGCTTCGGTTTCCTCTTCGATAACACATCGCGTGTTGTCTTTGTGTTTGCATCTTCCTTCCTCTCTATCTTTGCCTTTTTATTATCTGCTGTGGATTGTGTTTTGTTTTGGCTTAGATAGTTTTTAACCAATTCCATATTATAGCTTATGTTAAGTTTCCGCACACTTGTTGTTTGACATATTGCTTGAATTGGTTAAGTTGTAATTTGGGGGTCTAAACGTTCAGGGGTGGTTATACACGTTTTTGAACTTTCAATTCATTTATTATATCTTTATCAAATTCTAATTTACTAATTTGTTTAATGATTTTATTATGCCTATCACATTGTTTTTTAGTATGACAAATAGTATTGTTAACATATCTGTCAGTTTTCTCATTATCTGATAACTCAGTAGTATTTAAAATTGCTATGTCTCTTTTTCTGTTTGTCTCTAAAGGTGTATTTAAAATTTTCATTTTTTTAGTTAATTCTGTAAAGCTATCCGTTTAGGTATATATTATATATTTCTCAATTGATTTTAATCTTTCATCAATTTTTTCCATTGAACTATTATAGTTCTTGTCTTTTTTATTGACTACTTCCACTTTTTCCACTACACTATCACTATTTGTCTTTTCTTTTAAATTACCATTATTGTTTTTCCTACCTTTGTTGACTTCTCCTATCTCATCCTTTGTTTCAAGTTTCCTACGTAGAGATTCTTTAAGGCTACTATTTCCTTTTGGGTTTTGCATGTCTTCTATATCTTTTCCTACTACATCTTTTGTCTTTAACTTTCTACATAGTTTTTCACTATGCTGTCTTTCAATCATTTCTTTTGCTTTGTCTTGTACTATAGTATTAGTCATTTCTTGTTCTATCTCTTCTTTTAACTTCCCACATAGAGTACTATTATCTTTCTTACTTGTCTCTATTAGGCTCTTTTGTCTTTCAAACTTTGCTAGTTTTTCTTTTACTATATCTTTCCTTACCTTACCTATTTCTTTGTCTTCATTTATTATATCTCTGACACTTTCTATAGTACTTCTTTCTTTTATGAGATCTTTTATTTTATCTTCTATACATGTTACTTTTTCCTTAATTGGGTTAGTTTTTTTCGTCAACTCTTCTGTTAGTTGCTTTTAACGTTTGTAAATTCTTATCTATATCTTCTTTTGAATTATTATCTATATACCAATTATCTGTCATAGTTTTTGTTAAAGATGATCTATGATGGGGTTCAAATGTGCTTTCTTGTTTCAAAGGTGAATTTAAAGCTTTCATTCTTTCATAGAGGTCCAAAAAACTATCACTTTTTTTTTCAACTTTAGTATATATAGCGGATCTGTCAATATTTTCTAAAGATTCTAATTTTCTATTAATTCTGTCTAAAAAACTATTATTGTGTTTATTAGTCTGTCAGTTGATTTTATCTCCTGTTAAAGTACTCCAATTATTTGTGTTACTATTATAATTATAATCATCCATATCACTGTCAGAATCAGAATCTGTTTCATAATCCATATCACTATTTGACCAATTATAATCTATATCTTTCATGCTATAAGCTTCATCATAATCTATATCATCATAGTCCATGTTTCAAATTAGTGTGTGCCTAACCTAAGTGTGAACAAGCAAATAGATGATGAGCTGATAAATGTATTTATTCTCCTTTTAAGCAATTAATGATTACTGGCGGAACTATTACTAACCACTGGTATCCTTGCTATCGAGACCACCTCCCTGGGAAACTCAATTGCGGGACCACCCAGATTGATGACAGTTAAGGATCATGTTCCTGTTTTCCTTCTTATTTCATACTGTGCCCTATGTAATGATTACGGAGTGCTCCACGAGCATGAGCAGTATGAGGACAACTTTGATCCGCTAGATTATGATAACTATACGGATACAGATTGATAGATAGATAGACAGAATGCACAGATAGACAGAATGCTCTCCCGAACAGACAACGACGACAGATCACTATTCACTAGAGACAGATCACTATTCACCAACATGCATGAATAGCTTCTAGACAGATCCATTACAGTCCAGACAAATACAGATAGATTTTAAGTCACTACTGTTCACTAGCATGTGTTCCTTGACAGAATCCCAGACAGTACAATTCATAAATAGTAAAACTTTTACTGTTCAGAATTCTAAAAGATTCTACCGACAGATTAACTTGGGTTCATTTTACTTAACTTAGGTTACTTTTTAAAAGACTTACCATGGTTTACTCCATCTATAAAAGGACAGACTCTGAAGACAGAAGATAGGCCCAATCTTTAGGTCACAATTTTAAGGTCCAGAATAGAGGTCACAATTTTAAGGTTCAATTCTCAAGTTCAAAGCTTAGGTCTAAGATAGCTCTCCCTCTCCCTCAGAAAGACTTTTGTAATCCTTCCTCTCTTGTAATCCTGTAACCCTTTCCTTCTAGACATATATAATCTTGTAACCCTTTACAGATTTTACTTTGTAATCTTTTAACTTTTCAGACAGTGTTTATTTTCAAGCTTGTATCAAAGACAGTTTATTTTCAAGTTTAATCAAAGATAGAAGTTTTATTCAAGTAAGATTTTACTAGTTTCTGTTTTCATATCCCATACTCTGTTTTAATTTATTTTGACTATATCTATTTTGCTAGCTTCTTCTTTATTATCTATTTTATCATTGTTTATGCTTCTATATTATTATTGTACTCTCTCTTGGGTAGTTAATGGTATCAGAGCCATGGATGGTAGATATATGAGTTTTATTTCTTTGCAATTAAGAAGTTACTAGGAATTTTATTACTACATAGCCACTACTTGCTCCTTGTTAGCGTTGGTCAGCCTAAAGACTTGTTGGCAAACCATAGTTTCGTGTTGGTCAACCCGTGATGTTAAGCCGACGGACAGGCATTGTTTGGGTGGTCCAGCAATGGAGTTTCTCGGGGAGGTGGTCCCCATAGCAAGGATACTAGTGGTTAGTAATAATTCCGCGAGTCATCATTAATTGCTTAGAAAGAGAATAAATACATTTATCAGCTCATCATCTGTTTGCTTGTTCACACTTAGATTAGGCACACACTATTTTGAAACATGGACTATGATGATATAGATTATGATGAAGGTTATAGCATGAAAGATATAGATGATAATTGGTTAAATAGTGACATGGATTATGAAACAGATTCTGATTCTGACAGTGATATGGACGATTATAAATATAATAGTAACACAAATAATTGGAGTACTTTAACAGGAGATAAAATCAACTGACAGACTAATAAATACAATAATAGTTTTTTAGACAGAATTAATAGAAAATTAGAATCTTTAGAAAATATTGACAGATCCGCTATATATACTAAAGTTGAAAAGAAAAATGATATATTTTTGGACCTCTATGAAAGAATAAAAGCTTTAAATTCACCTTTAAAACAAGAAAGCACATTTGAACCCCATCATAGATTGTCTTTTACTAAAACTATGATAGATAATTGGTATATAAATAATAGTTTAAAAGAAATTATAGATAAGAACTTACAGACATTAAAAGCAACTGACAGATCAGTTTATGAAGAAACTAGCCCAATTAAGGAAAGAGTAACACGTATAGAAGATAAAAGAAAAGATCTCATAAAAGATAGAAATACTATAGAAAGTGTCAAAGACATAATAAACGAAGACAAAGAAAGAGGTAAAATAAGGAAAGGCAAAGTAAAGGAGATGATAGGAAACATAGAAAGACAAAAGAGCCTAATAGAGACAAGTAAGAAAGATAATAGTATTCTACGTGGGAAGTTAAAAGAAGAGATAGAACAAGAAAGGACTAATACTATAGTACAAGACAAAACAAAAGAAATGACTGAAAGATGGAATAGTGAAAAGATATGTAGAAAGTTAGACACAAAAGGTTTAGTAGGAAAAGTTATAAGAGACATGCAAAAACCAAAAGCAAATAGTAATCCTAAAGAATCTCTACTTAGGAAACTTGAAACAAAGGATGAGATAGGAAAATTCAACAAAGGTAGGAAAAACAATAATAATGGTAATTTAAAAGAAAAGACAAATAGTGATAGTGTAGTAAAATAAAAGTGGAAAAAGTGGAAGTAGTCAATTAAAAAGACAAGAAGTGTGATAGTTTAAAGGAAAAAATTGATGAAAGATTAAAATCAATTGAAAGAGATATAATATATACACAAACGGGTAGCTTGATAGAATTAACCAAAAAGATGAAAATTTTAAATACACCTTTAGAGACAAATAGAGAAAGAGACATAGCAGTTTTAAATACTACAGAGTTATCAGATAATGAGAAAACTTGCAGACATGTTAGTAATACTATTTGTCATAAATGCAAAGAATATGGGTATACTAAAAAACAATGTGACAGACATAATAAAATTATTAAACAAATTAGTAAATTAGAATTTGAGAAAGATAATATAAATGAATTAATGGAAATATTTAATGTTAGTAAAAAAGAAATAGATCTAGTAAAGAAAGAGTTAAAATCAACCAACCCACTTAAGATTAATAAAAGAAAAAGAAAACAAAAAGACATAATAATAAAACTGATAGAAAATCTGCCGAATCACCATAAAGACAAGAAAGAATATTTATTAAAATTGAAAGACTCTATAGAAATACCTGTTATTTGTATTAAGTGTAGGAAATATGGACACCATGTTACAGATTGCAGAAAGGAAGAAAAAGCTAAGAAAGAAAAAGACAAGAAAGAAAAGGTAAAAATAAAAATGAAACAAGATAGAGTAGAGATAAAACCAGTAACTTTACAAGACTTAATGACAGAAGTGAAAATGGTAAAACAAGAAATTAAAGATATTAAAGAGGATAACTCCACAGATATAAATGAAGAAAATATTGTAGAATTGATAAATTTAAAAGAACTTTCTACACCCATGGTAGATCTCTCTTCATTAGAAGAAGATATTTTAGATAATGATAGCAATAAACAGAAAACTTTGAGTTTAATTGACAGAGTAATTTTTCAAAAATGGCATACAGAAATCACTCTAATAATTAATAAAGAATTTTCTTTGACAGAGATTGCTTTGATAGACTCAGGAGCTGACATGAATTGCATACAAGAAGGATTAATACCTTTAAAGTATTATGAAAAATCATCTAAAAGATTAACTCAAGCTAATGGTAAAAAGCTAATAATTAATTATAAAATACCTGGTGTTCACATATGTAATGATGGAGTTTGCTTTGAAACAGTTTTTGTTTTAATCAAAGACCTTTCTTCTAAAATCATTCTAGGAAATCCTTTTATGACCATACTTTACCCCTTTTTTACGACAGAAGAAGGTATTAAAACTAATGTGCTAGGAAAAGACATACTTTTTAAATTTATTCTACCACTGATTCCAAAAGATATTTATTCACTCAACACCATAGTAAAGGAAATTGGTAAAGAAAGAATTGACAGAAAGAAAAGACATTTGGAATCCTTGAAGACAGAAATAATATACAAAAGAATTGCTGATCAATTAACAGACCCCATACTAAACACTAAAATAAAATTATTCAGACAACAGATTGAGACAGAGATTTGTTCCAATCTCCCTACTACTTTTTGGCACAGGTATCGACATATAGTACATTTACCTTATGGAAAAGATTTTAATGAAAGACAGATATCTACTAAAGCTAGGCCAATACAAATGAATAATGAAGAAGTTACTAGGAATTTTATTACTATGAGTTTTGTTCCAATCTCCCTACTACTATGAGTTTTATTTCTTTGCAATTAAGAAGTTACTAGGAATTTTATTACTACATAGTCACTACTTGCTCCTTGTTAGCGTTGGTCAGCCTAAAGACTCGTTGGCAAACCATAGTTTCACGTTGGTCAGCCTGTGATGTTAAGCCGACGGACAGGCGTTGTTTGGGTGGTCCCATAATGGAGTTTTCTGAGGAGGTGGTCCCGATAGCAAGGATACCAGTGGTTAGTAATAGTTCCGCCAGTAATTATTAATTGCTTAGAAATAGAATGAATATATTTAGTCGCTCATTATCCGTTGCTAGGACACACTTAGGTCAAGCACACACTAATCTGAACATATAATTAATTCTGAAGAATACAGCATGCAAGATATAGACAGAAATTTATTAGAATGGAATAAATGGAATATACCAACAGAAAGAACTGATAAAATCTATAGATAGACTTCTTTTTCTAAATTATCTTTCTTGACAGATTACACTATAAAGACTGTTGAAAGAACTTACTCTTTATTTAATGAATATGAAACAATTCAGTTATTTTCAATAGACTCAATTAACAGACATAGAGAAAAATATGCATTTTTACATGTTGGCTTGGTTCAAGTAGTTGTTAAACCATTAACAAGAGAAGTCTTAAATGCAAGTGTTTTACTTTGTTTAAGAGATGACAGACATTTAAGATTTAATGACTCACTCCTAGGAATGATGGAAATAAGTTTACATAAAGGACCAGTATATTTTAATTGTTATCCTAACTTTGCTTTAAGCCTATCTGACAGAAATATTATGGATGCTTTAACTTTGAATATAAAAACAAACGGTTATTACATGAAAGAAGGCTTAGAACCTTTAGCTGTTATTTATAGAATTTATTATAAACTAATGAAAACCACCTTAGACCCTCAATCAATAGTTGATCCTTCCCCTAAAGGTCAGACTCTCCTTCTGCAAGCCTCAACCCGAAACACTAGATTGCGGGTACCTTAACAAATACAATGGAAAGATATAACCCTTCTAGATAGATGGCAACTTGAGGCCATTGCCCCCACACCAAATATAGAGAACATTGAACCAGACTTCATAGCCCAAAATATAAATGGCACAATTATCATTTCTTTTAATAATAATGATAGACACACTGATAGTCTCATAAGACCTAGTAGTTCTACAGGCAGAAAGACCCCTATGATGTTTACCCCTAGAAGCTCCTTTTCCTCTAGGACACCTTTCTTTGATTCCAAACCTTTACCTCCTCAGAATCTTCCTCCAGTTATACACCTTCCCCCTATAAATACTAAGAAAACCCCTATCCAAACTGAAACAACTTATTATCCGACAGATACCACACAACCTACCCCTAATGTTCAACAACCTCTTTATTAGCCTCAACCTCAACCTGATTCTCCTACCCATACAGATATCTTAGGATTTACAGATGATAGACAAATTAATGTTTTATCTAAAGAATTTGTTTTAGATAAAGAACTACTAAAATATGACTACTCAAAACCCAAAAATAATGACAGAAAAAACCGATTCTTTGAAGAATTCAATGAACAAGAAAGAAATAATTTAAGAACTAAGTATTATGAAATGATGACAGATTTATAGACACACTTCAGTTTCTTTGACTTTTTGGATTACCATAACAAAAAGATAAGTGTAATAGAGAAAATATTGTCATGGACAAAGACAGAAAATCATGAGAAAGTGTATTAGACTTATCCACTCTTTGAATCAATTATATTAAGTCAAAATAGTGGAGTCCAAGTGTTGGCTACTCCTATCAAAAGACCTAGCCTAAGTGATGATAATAAGAACCTAGATAGTATAATTCAATAGAACAATTACACCAATACCTATCTGAAAACAATTGGTCAAAAGCTACAAGATATAGAGGACAGAATAGTACCCCCTTCTACTTCTATAAAAAAAGAAAATACGTCTAATACCCCTTTGTTTATCCCTCATGAAATACCTCGTCACCTTAGAGCACCTTTAAAGAAAACCATGACAGAGAAAACTGATAATTTGCTTAATGAAATAAATAAAAACTAGACTTAATGAAACTAGAATCATTAAAGGATATGGAACCATTAAAAAACAAGAATATTATAACGTTAAATACAACAGACTCTTTAGAGGATGAAGAATCAGAAGACAATCAATTGACAGATTTAATAGATTTATCAGGCATAAATAATTTGGAATCACAATTCACAGATAAATTACAGATTAATAAATTAATTTTAGTATCTTCGTTGCAAGATCGTAAAAAAGGAAGAGTTGAAGATTTATACCCCAGAAAGAATTGGTATCCTAAACCTACTCCCCCTGATTTATAATTTGAAGAAAGACATACTTATGTTAATTCATCTTATTCGCCAGATTTAATTTATGAATGGAATATTGATGGAATGTCAGGATATGAAATAATAAACCTTTTACAGGAAATGACTTTGCTCACTAATGTTTACAAGAATCATAGAAAACAGGACCATCAGATAGCTCATTTAATTGTAACTGGTTTTACTGGATAGTTGAAAGGCTGGTGGGATCATTACTTAAATAATGATGACTGAAATGGAATATTAACAGCTGTTAAAAGAGAAACAGATGGAAGTGTTATAATGACAGATAGACAACCTTCACAAGATGCAGTTAATACTTTAATTTTTACCATAACTAAACATTTTGTTGGTGATCCCAATCAATATAAAGAAAGAGCTTCAGATGTTTTAATTAATTTAAGATGTCCACAACTTTCAGATTTTAGATGGTATAAAGATGTTTTTATTTCAAAAGTTTTAAGTAGGAATGATTGTCAACAATCCTACTGGAAAGAAAAATTCATTGCTGGTTTACCTTATTTCTTTGCTCAGAAAGTTAGACTTGATATAGTTAATAATGATGGAACTATAGACTATCCTAGCCTAATATATGGAGACATAATATCTTCAATTAATAAAACAGGTCTATGGCTATGTAATGACTTAAGGCTAAAAAATCAGATAGAAAAAGAAAAAAGATATGCTAAAAAAGAGCTAGGAACTTTTTGTGAGCAATATGGTTTTGATCCATTAATTGCTCCCTCTAGGAAAAGAAGAAAAGAAAAGAAAGATGATAGAAGTGATAGATACAAGAACAATAATAGAAGATATTATAAAGGTAAGTCTAAAGACAAGAAAGAAGAATCCAAAAGAAAGAAACATGATAGACGTAGGGAAAGTGACATTACTTGCTTCATTTATGGAAAAAAGGGACACATTAGTAGATATTGTAACCTTCAAAGAAAGATAAATAAACTTGATATATCAGGAAAATTAAAGGATAGACTAATGAGTATAATAGAACAGATAGATAGTGATGAAACAGATATTGAAATTCACCAGATAGATAATAGTAACATCACCTCATTGTCATCTACAGATGTTTCTTCACATGATGAAAATGTTAAATTACGTAACTATAATAATCCTGATAATTGTTATTGTAAAAGAAAATTAAAAATAAGTGTCTTAACAAAACAAGAAGACATAATAATGGATCTAATAGATAGACTTCCAGATCTATAGTCTTAAAAAGATTATTTATCTAAATTAAAAAAATCTTTAATCGAAACTGATAGATTTGAAATAGATTTGAAATAGATCTAAAAGATTATAAGTCAACTTATAATTTTATAGAAATTACTGATAGATTTAAACCTAATAAACCTATAACTGTGGCGAACCTACAAATAGATATCAATAACCTGAAAAATGAACTAAAAAAAATTAAAATCAGAAAATTTCATATTAAAAGGCATGGTTGAACAGATAACTGCACAAGTAATTAGCATAAAAGATAGAATTAAATATTGTAATGAACCTTTGACAGACTCCCCTTTTCTTGACAAACATAATTATACTGGTAAAAGTTCTCATAAAGAAAATGATAAAGATGAATTTTTAAATATAATTGACAGAATGATATTTCAGAAGTGGTACACGGAGATAACTTTGGTAGTTCATAAAGAATTTTCATTAACAATTATTGCCCTTGTTGATTCAGGTGCTGATATGAATTGCATACAAGAAGGATTAATACCCTCTAAGTATTATGAATCAACAACAGATAGACTAACTCAAGCTAATGGTGATAGACTTAAAATAAGTAATAAACTAACCAAGGCATACATATATAATAATGGAATCAAGTGCAGAACACCTTTCTTCTTAACAGATAAGTTGTCCTCTAAAGTTATATTAGGAAATCCTTTTTTGGCTTTAATCTACCCTTTTTTCACGACAGACAATGGAATATGTACTAATATTTTGGAATCAGAAGTTTTCTTTAAGTTCCTCCTACCCCCATTCCCTAAGGATATACACTTAATGAAAGAAATTTCTATTTCAAAGGATAGAAGTACTGATAACAGTGACCTAGCGATAGATGATGATAAGATTCCTACAATGGTAGATAATACTATTCTACCCAGTAGCAGTAGTACTTAAGTATACTATTCTACCTAGTAGCAGTGAACTCAAGTTAATCTGTTGGTAGAAGTGAACAGTAGTCTGTCTGTCAGTTCGCATACTAATGAATAATAGTTTTCTATCTGTGAGAATCTGCATGCAAATAATATTCTGTCAAAATATCTTTCTGGATCTGTTTGCATTCTGTCATTTTATCTTTTGATCTTTTGATCTTTTTTCTTATCTATCACATGTCATAGGGGTCTTGAGAATCTTGGAATGCTTCCTGTTGAGTCCTATAGTTTGGAGAGGAGGATTCCATGACTGTGTCATTTTCATCGTTTGATATTTGTGATGTAGCTTTAAGTGGTTGCTTTTTGAGCTGTTTTCTGTCTGAAACAGAGGCAAGCTGGCACTGCACTGGACTCTTTTCTAAAAAGAAATTAGAAATTTCTATTTGGGAGGAAGAGGTATTTTTCTGCAATTCTTGGCAAATATGATCAAAATTAAACTTATTCCACCATTTTAATTTAAAATTTCTGGTGAGCATTGGAAAGGGATACTGGGGATGCTTTTCTATCTTGTATTCCCATCTAATGATCCATGGGAGATCTGGAAACTTGTAAAAGAACTGCAAAAGAAGTGGGAAATCCCTAAGATGCAGTATGTTTGGTTCTTTCTTGAAAGTCTTGTAGGCTTTTAAAAGATCAAGGGGGAGAATCATAGCTTCAGGACCATAGGAATTCCACCAGTCAATAAACCATCTTGGAATCATCATATCTTTTTTTCTGTACATATCAAACCGGAAAAACCAAGTATGCCTGTTAATATTATTTTGGAATAAAAGGAATCTGTCCCAAGCTTCCATATAGTCATAATAATTGTAAAACTAAGGCTCAAAAAGTACAAAAAAGTTCCTGGTGATCCAGGGTTGTGCTTTCCACTGGGAAGGAGTGAGAATCTGTTTTGTAACAACTTTAGAGTAACCAACTCTTTTTGGTTCCTCGGAACAGGGCATATGTGTTACTAATATTGAGTCTGTATCTACTAAAATATGCTTATAAAATGTCCGGGTCTTAAAAGTTTCTGTCTTAGGATGTTCCCATACTGGGGGTATGAGCTGTCTGACTAGGAAGAGGGTCTCTGTTATGTGCTGGTATTCTGGTTCAATCCATAAAATAAAATTCCAAAAGTCTTTTGGGAGTTCAATGTTGTGATCTTCTTTTAGGATTTGGGTTTGGGTTTCTTGAGAGGTAGAGGATCTATATTTTTGTTGGCTGGAGGGAGAGGCCAAAGGGGGAAAAGAAGATGCAACTACATTAAATGGTTTCTTTAAAGGAGGGGTTGAGGAAGTTGATGGTAGGGCATAAGTCTATTTGGATGTTGGATTGGGGCTTGAGGAGAGTGGTTGGAAAGGGTTTGGACTACAAGTTAATGGTGTTCTTTCTTGAGATTTATTTGAAGAGAAAGTAGGTAAAGTGAAAAAGGGACAAGGGAGGAATCTGCTAGGGGGAGGAGGAATCGGGGGAGCAGCATAAGACTGTCTGGTTCTGGGTTTTGGGGATTTGCTCTTATCTGCAGGGGAACTCATTTTCCCTGTAGAAATTCACGGGTTAGAAAATCAGGAATTGAATTAGTTTCCCGTTTACTATATTCAATATCAAAGTCAAAAACACTTAAAATAGCTTGCCATCGAGCAAAACTCTGTTTAGAAATAAGATTTTGAACATCTTTTTGTAAAACATCTTTAGTGCTTTTACAATCAACTCTGATTAAAAAGATCATTTTGGAATTTTGAAACACATAGTATGATAGATAAAATCTCTTTCTTAATAGTGCTGTAATTTTGCTGGGTAGCTGACCAAGAGCCGGAATGAAATCTAACAATTTGTTCTTTAGCATCATTTTTTGCTACCTGTTTTAAAATTCCACCATAACCTATATCAGAAGCATCTGTCTCGACAATTTTGAAAGTATCAGGAGAGGGGATAACAATACAAGGAAGTTGCTTAACATATTTTTTAATCTGTCTAACTATCATAGTATGTCTGTTTGTCCAAGGCGGAGGATTCTTTTCTAATCTTTTATACAGGGGGCTGCATATTTCTCTTAATCCCTGAAAATAATCTGAAACATAATTTAAACTGCCAAGAAATCTTTGTAATTGATTTTTATCTTTTATCTCATCTGGGAATTTATCTACAAATTGAATAGCTCTGTCAATAGGGCTTAAAGTTCCCTTATAAATATTATGACCTAAAAATTGAATTTTATCTTGAAATAAACTTATTTTAGAGGTTGAAACAACTAAACCGTTTTGTTTGATTACACTGACAAATATATTTAAATGTTTTCAATGGTCATCTGTTGATTTAGAAAAGATTAGTACATCATCTATATAAACAATGGAAAAATCTGTGAAAGGTGTAAATATGTCATTTATTATATTTTGAAATTCACTAGGTGCATTCTTTAAACCAAAAGGCATAACATTCCATTCATAATGACCAAAAGAAACTGTAGAAGCAATTTTGTATCTATTTGTATCTGCCAAAATCCACTTTTCATGTTAAATTTAGAAAATATGGTTGCTTCATGAAGTCTGTCAAGAAGATCTTTCTTATTGGGAATAGGAGAACTTATCCACTGTAATGCTTTATTTAAAGGTTTATAGCTTATAACTAATCTTGGAACTCCTTGCTCTAATTCAGCCTATTTATTAACATAAAAAGCAGCACAACTTCAAGGAGACTTGCTCTTTCTGATTAATCCTTTAGTTAAAAGACCTTCAATTTCTTTCTTACAATGTGTAAGGTTGAAATTAATCAACCATTTTTTTGGCTTTATTCCGTGCCAAATTTGCTTGTATTTCAGCAATTAGTAACCCTGTATTTAGGTGGGTTTGTTGTAAGAGTAGTGAGTGAGATAGAGTGTTGAATGCTCAAGAGTGTGCAAGAAAACAAAGCACACGTGCCAAGCATGCCAGAAGTTGAACCGTCACGCTAGCTGGAGCATTATAGGACAAAATAGGACAACTGGCCATTCTGTTATCGCGCGGCTGGATCTCGCGACTCAGTCAAGCCGCGAGCCACCCCTGTTTTGATAAACCTGATGTTTCACATTCTTTTCTCACCCCAATATAAATACCCCTTATACCCACAAAAGAGAGAGAGCTTCCAGAGAGAATTTTGAGAGAGAAACCTTAGAGTAAAACAAGATTGATTCATCTACAATCTTTACATAAGAGTCTTTTCATATTCTTCAACTCTCCTCCTCTCCATTATTAAATCCTTGAGAGGCATTTTATCAAAACCTTTTTCTCACCATATTCATTATTGTGAGAGGGCTGTTTGGTGTTCTGGGAAGCAGTTAGGAAGGAACCAATTTACATTGGTTGATGCTATGGTCAAGTAGTGGAATTCGGGAAGCTAGAAAAGAAATAGGTTTGGCACAACCTCGTTGGAGCAAGAAGTTTGGAGGGCTTAGGTGCACTGGGTAGATTAGGTTTGGAGGGTCTATTGTTGTCCATGTATCCTAACTATATTTTCTAGTGGATTGTTTACCGCTTGGAGGGCAGCGGAGAGGTTTTACACCGAGGGCTTCGGTTTCCTCTTCGATAACACATCACGTGTTGTCCTTGTGTTTGCATCTTCCTTCCCTTTTATCTTTGCCTTTTATTATTTGCTATGGGTTGTGATTTTAAATTGGCTTAGACTGTTTACCAATTCTGTTTTATAGCTTTTGTTCATTTTCCGCACACTAGTTGTTTGACATAAAGCTTGAATTGGTTAATTTATAAATTGGGGGTCTAAACGTTCAAGGGTGTTTTTACACTATTTGAACTTTCACAATGTTCTAATAATTCATTGTTCATTTGTATTGGCCTAGCTTTAGTAGGTATCTGTCTTTCATTAAAATCTTTTTCATAAGGGAACTGTACTATATGTCGATGCATGTGCCAAAAAGCAGTAAGGAGATTGGAACAAAACTCTGTCTCGATCTGTTGTCTGAATAATTTTATTTTATTATTTAGTATGGGGTCTGTTAATTGATCAGCAATTCTTTTGTATATTATTTCTGACTTCAAAGATTCCAAATGTCTATTCCTTCTATCAATTCTTTCTTTGTCAATTTCCTTTACTATGGTATTAAGTGAATAAATATCTTTTGGAATCGGTGGTAAAATAAATTTAAAAAGTATATCTTTCCCTAGCATAGTAGTTTTAATACCTTCTTCTATCGTTAAAAAGGGGTAAAATAAAGTCATAAAAGGATTTCTTAGAATGACTTTAGAATAAAGGTCTTTAATTAAAACAAAAACTGTTTCAAAACAAACTCCATCATTACATATGTGAACACTAGGTATTTTATGATTAATTATTAGCTTTTCGCCATTAGCTTGAGTGAATCTTTTAGATGATTTTTCATAATACTTTAAAGGTATTAATCCTTCCTGTATACAGTTCATGTCAGTGCTTGAGTCTATCAAAGCTATTTCTGTTAAAGAGAACTCTTTATTAATTATTAGAGTGATTTCTGTATGCCATTTTTGAAAAATTACTCTGTCAATTAAACTTAAGAAATTCTGTCTATTGCCATCATCATCATCATCATCATCAAATTTTCTGTCTGTGGATTTAGAAAATTATTTTAAATTTATTATTTCCGCAATATTTTGCTCATTTATGTCTGTGGAATTTTCTTCTTTAATTTCTTTAATTTTTTGTTTTACCATTTTTGCTTCTGTCATTAAGTCTTGTAGAGTTACTGGTTTTATATCTACTCTATCCTGTTTCACTTTTGCTTTTCTTTCTTGTCTTTTTCTTTCTTTCTACAATCCATAACATGGTGTCCATATTTCTACACCTAATACAAGCAATAGGTATTTCTATAGAATCTTTCAATTTTAATAAATATTCTTTCTTGTCTTTATGGTGATTCGGTAGATTTTCTATTAGTTTCATTATTATGTTTTTTTGTTTTCTTTTTCTTTTATTAATTTTAATTGGGTTGGTTGATTTTATCTCTTCCTTTTTCATTACTTGATCTATCTCTTTTTGCTTAACATGAAATATTTCCATTAATTCACTTATTATATCTTTCTCAAATTCTAATTTACTTATATGTTTAATAATTTTATTATTCCTATCACATTGTTTTTTAGTATGCCCATATTCTTTGCATTTATGACAAATAGTATTACTAACATGTCTGTCAGTTTTCTCATTATTTGATAATTCAGTAGTATTTAAAACTGCTATGTCTCTCTTTTCTATTTGTCTCTAAAGGTGTATTTAAAATTTTCATTTTTTTAGTTAATTCTGTCAAGCTATCCATTTGGGTATTTGTTATATCTCTTTCAATTGATTTTGGTCTTTCATCAATTTTTTCCTTTAAACTATTACATTTTTTGTCTTTTTTATTGACTACTTCCACTTTTACTTTTACTACACTATCACTATTTGCTTTTTGTTTTAGATTACCATTATTGTTTTTCCTTCCTTTGTTGACTTTTCCTATCTCATCCTTTGTTTCAAGTTTCCTACGTAGAGATTCTTTATGACTACTATTTGCTTTTGGTTTTTGCATGTCTTCTATATCTTTTCCTACTACATCTTTTGTGTCTAACTCTCTACATAACTTTTCACTATTCTGTCTGTCAATTTTTTCTTTTACCTTGTCTTGTACTATAGTATTAGTCCTTTCTTGTTCTATTTCTTCTTTTACTCTTTCTTCATTATTTGTCTTTATCAGGCTCTTTTGTCTTTCTATGTTTTCTATCATTTCCTTTACTATGCCTTTCCTTATCTTACCTCTTTCTTTGTCTTCGTTTATTATATCTCTGACACTTTCTATAGTACTTCTATTTTTTATGAGATCTTTTCTTTTATCTTCTATACTTTTTACTCTTTCCTTAATTGGGTCAGTTTCTTCGTCAACTCTTTTTTCAGTTGCTTTTAACGTCTGTAAACTCTTATCTATAACTTCTTTTGAATTATTATTTATATACCAATTATCTGTCATGGTTTTTGTTAAAGATGATCTATGATGGGGTTCAAATTCTTTTTCTTTTTCTAAAATTGTATTTATAGCGTTCATTCTTTCATAGAGGTCCAAAAACTATCACTTTTCTTTTCAACTTTAGTATATATAGCAAATCTGAAAATAAACACTGTCTGAAGAGTGTGACAGACATTACATATTTTTCTTTAAACCACCTTAACCATAAACATAAATTGAAACGGAGAATATATATATTTTTCTTATTTTGTACCAAAAACATGTGTTTTTTAATCATATATACATCTGGAATATGTAACTATTCAATCCATATTTGAATTAGTTATACAATTAACAAATCAATTTTTGACTATAAATGTAAGAGATGTTTTAACTTTCAGTCTTTAGACTCTAAGAAATTTTTAGTGTCTCTCCTATAGCATTTGGTGAGGAAAACAATGATCACCATCCCTAATAGGTGATTCACAATTCTAATATTGAGTATTAATTTTTCAATAAATTTTAGGCCATATTCACAAAACAAAATGAAGTATTTTCAAGCTTCATTTGAAAGAGTTTTGAGAAACGTTCGGGAATAAAATATTTTCAAGATGCGTTCAAAAGACTAGTTATGTATGGTGTTTTGTCCTTTCTTGTAGCAGCAATTCATATCTATCAACAAATGCATCCACTTTTTTCGTTGCAAACTTTCGTTGTAAATTTGATTGATATCATGTCCTTCATATCCAAGTTAACAACAATTCTTATATTTATTTCGTGCTTCTGCCATTGGATTATGATATTCTATATTTTTCTCCACCATAATTGTTAAATTTTGCCAACTATTTGTAGCATTATTTCAATTTTATCAACAAATGCATCACCTTGGCTTCGTTGCAAATATCAATTGTAAACTAGTTTCCTTAACATCATATGTACTATTTCCCTCTGCTTTATTTTTTCTTCCTCAAATACTTATTTATTGCTTCTCCCATTGAGTTATGATTTTTTATATATTTTTTTTCTCCACCACAATTATTGGATTTTGCAAACTAAAAGGAATTGACCTTTCACACTAATATACCATAAGCAGTTTTATTAGTATTTAGTGGGGAGAAAAGGTAAAAAAGTAGTAGAATTTGAAATTAATAGTATAAAGTATAAAATAATACAACTTTAGAATTATCTTTCAAATCTAATTAAATTTGTTCTTTTCTTGTGAATTTTTTTATATAAACAATAAAATGTATGTTAGCATTTATGTTAATGTTGACATTTCTTTTGTGAGAAAATTACACTTTACCATCCTAAACTGTACCCTTGAATACACTTTGCACGCTAAACTTTTCAAATGCACTCTAAACTAAGATCTCTATTACACTTTACACTCCGACATCAAATTTGCTGTTAACTTGGATGGAAAAGTATGGCACTATGTGAAAAGAACTAAATGTCCCACTTCTTAATCTCTTAAAAACAAAGGAGAAATTATAGTTTACTAGCTTAAACTATACTCTTTATTATACTTTATACCCTAAACTTTGAATTCCCATCAAAGTTAATATCAAACTTAACATCAGAGTGCAAAGTGTAACAAATGTCATGATTTAGAGTACAAAACGTGCATTCAAAAAGTTTAGTTTAAGGTGCAAAGTGTAATATAGAGTATAGTTTAATGTCGTAAAGTGTAATTTTCTTTTCTTTTAAACTGGAAGAAAAAGACCACCCACTTGACCATCACCATGGGAGTATTGGGTCATGTTTGGATTTTTTGGACCTCACTTGTATACGATGAGAGTGAAAGATCTAAAGAGGAGAATTTATTAGTGTCACTTGACCAGCACCACTCCTACATTGTTACTCCATAATTTTTATTTTGAATTCTTCTAAATTCATTAATTGACTTAAGCCTTAGGGTCTGTTTGGTTGGAGGAGTGGAAAAGTGGGAGGATGAAAAATTATGGAAGGATGGAAAAGTGGGAGGATGGAAAATATTTAGTTTTCCCTCTTGTGTGTTTGGTTGGAGGGGTGGAAAAGTGGGAAGGTGGAAAAATCTTTTGCTTGGTTGGAGAGAAAAAGGGAAGGATAAAAAATGTAATTTATATAAATTGACTATTATACCTTTATTACATAATATGCAAGAAATAGATTTATTTGTACTCATTAAATAATATAAAATTTACCACATCATATATATAAATTTATATTATTATTATTATTATGTAAAAATTACAATAGTGTACATAAAAATTTAATTGGGCAAAGGATTTTGTAACCAGTAAAAAAGTGGTTAGCAAATTTACACTACATTTGCTAACCACGTTGAAGAATAAAAAAACAATAATAGATCACGTTGAAAAAAAAAGAAGAAAAAAAAAGGATCACGTTGAAAAAAAAGAAAAGAGAGAAGGGAACCTGGACACGTTGGTGTGCTCTGTGCTGTGAAGGTAATAAGATGAGCAGAAGCAAAAAAGTGATAAGGATTTGTGGACAAAAGTCATCAGGTGGGGTAGGTGAGAAGGTCATGAATGAGGGCATTATGGTAAAAGTGGTGTGAAGCACTTTTTCTCTTCCGGCTTTTCCTCCCGATTTGGGAGGAAAAAATTTGTGGGCCCAGGAGAGAAAATTTTCTCCCAAGTATTCCTTCCTTCCTATTTTCTCTCTTTTGCCAAACAGTGGAAAACACTGTTTTCCACTCTATTTTCCTCCTTATGTTTTCCATCCTCCCTAAATTCCCCCAACCAAACACAATGTTAAAGTGCCTTTGACCAATCCTACTAGTCTGTTAGGTTCTAAAGTTTTGGATTTTTATGTATTTAGAACTCTAATGTGTATTGTTGGCAAACCATGATCAAAACAATGTGTTTAGAAGTGTTTAAGTCTAGCTCAAAGTTGTGATTTTATTTAAAGTTGGAATCGAGTTAAAGCAGGAAGCATTGTGCCTTTCAGCCTGGCTCGATCGATCGAAGCTCGAGCAGAATGTTTTTTTACAGATTTTGTAAGGTTGAATTTATTCAACCATCTAATTGGCTTTATTCCGTACCAAATTTGCTTGTATTTCAGCATTTAGTAACCTTGTATTTAGGTGGGATTGATGTAAGGGTAGTGAGTGAGATAGAGTAAAGTTTTGCTCAAGAGTGTGCAAGAAAACAGAGACTCGCGGCTTGGCCTCACGGGTGACTCGCGGCTGCAAGCCGCCAGATGCAGCACACGTGCCAAGCATGCTGGAAGGTGAACAGTCATGCAAGCTGGAGCACTACAGAACAAAACAGGACAACTGACCATACGGTTATCTCACGACTGGATCTCGCGACTTAGTTAAGCCGCGAGGTCAAGCCGCGAGCCACCCCTGTTTTTGTAAAACCTGACATTTCACATTCCTCTCCCACTCTAATATAAATACCCCTTTTACCCACGATTGTAAGAGAGCTTCCAGAGTGAATTTTGAGAGAGAAACCCTAAAGAAAAACAAGATTGATTCACCCACAATCTATACATTAGAGTCTCTTTAAATTCCTCAACTCTCTTCCTCTCCATTGTCAAATCCTTGAGAGGCATCTTACCAAACCTGGTTCTCACCATTATCATGACTGTGAGAGAGATGTTTGGATTTCTGGGAAGCAGTTAGGAAGGAACCAATCTTCATTGGTTGATGCTACGGTCTAGTAGCGGAATTCGGGAAGCTAGAAAAGAAAAAGGTTCGGCGCAACCTCGTTGGAGCAAGAAGCTTGGAGGGCTTAGGTGCACTGGGTAGATTAGGCTTGGAGGGTCTATTGTTGTTCTTGTATCCCAACTATATTTTCTAGTGGATTGTTTACCGCTTGGAGGGCGGCGGAGAGGTTTTACGCCGAGGGCTTCGGTTTCCTCTTCGATAACACATCGCGTGTTGTCTTTGTGTTTGCATCTTCCTTCCCTTTATCTTTGCCTTTTATTTTCTACTATGAATGTGATTTTAATTGGCTTAGATTGTTTACCAATTCTGTATTAAGCTTTTGTTCATGTTCCGCACATTAATTGTTTGATATAAAGCTTGTCTTGGTAAGTTGTAATTTGGGGGTCTAAACGTTCAAGGGTATTTATACACATATTTGAACTTTCAATTGGTATCAGAGCGGGTACACTGTTATTGGTTTCATTACCATTGTGTGATCCTTGACTCCCTTTTGAGATGGATCGGTCTCAATCCCTAAATGCACCTCCATATTTTGATGGTAGTAATTATGCTTTTTGGAAGGTTCGCATGAGAGCTTTTCTGTGTTCTATTGATGAATCTGTTTGGGATGCTGTTGAGATTGGTTGGACCAGACCTGAGGCAGCCAAATCCACATGGGATAAGGCAGCACTTGCTGCATCTAATGCTAACAGTAAAACACTCAATGCTATTTTTTGTGGTGTGTCTTTAGATGAATTTCACAGGATTTCTCACATCACCATTGCCAAAGAAGCATGGGAGATATTGGAAACCACCTATGAAGGCATGAAGAAAGTGAAAGACACCAAGTTGCTAATGCTGACCACTCGGTTTGAGGAGCTCAAAATGAGTGAGGATGAGTCCTTTGACTCTTTCTATGGGAAGCTAAATGAGGTGGTTGTCAGCAAGTTCAACTTGAGGGAGAAAACGGAGGATTCTAAAATTGTAAGGAAGATCCTTCGATCTTTGCCGGAAAGTTTTCGTGCTAAAGTGACAGCGATTGAAGAGAGCAAGGACCTTAATGACATCAAAGTCCAGGAGCTGGTTGTTTCTCTGCAGACTTATGAGATGTCACTGCCAAATCAACGGAAGAGTAAATCTCTTGCCCTTAAGACCATTAATGAGAAGGTGGAAGATCAAGACTCATCGGGTGAAGATGTGGTTGACAAAGATGTTGCATACCTTGTCAAAAATTTCAGAAAGTTCTTGAAATTCAAAAATAATGGCAAATTTGATGACAAAAGAAAATTTCAAAGTTCTGGAAGGGAGAAAAGGGAATTAAAAAAAAAAGATGGAAAAGAATCCCAACCTACACAAGGTGTCACTTGTTTCGAATGTAACGGGCATGGACATTTTAAGAAAGAATGTCCGAATTATTTGAAATCGAAAGGGAAAGTGTATGCCACGACATTGAGTGACTCGGATTCATCTGACTTAGAATCTGAAGAAAGTTGTGATGGAGAGGGGAACTATTCAGCTTTTATGACTATTGCTCATGTTGAGTCTTCAGATGAGTTGAATCTGCTTGTACGAGACCTTGGAGAACATAGTGATGATGAATCACTGGGAATTGTTGAAGAATCAGATGCAGAAGAAGATGAAAGCACAGCCAATCTTCAAGAGAATTATAACTCACTCCTGGAGAAGTCGGGTGAGTACACAAGGGTGGCCAAGGCTGCTGTGAGAAAAATGAAGAAGGCAGAGGAGGACTACAAAAGTCTCCTAATCCGATATAGGGAGGCCAAATGTGAGATAGAAACACTGAATGGTGAGCTGTCCAAAACTTACACAAAAGTGAGATTTCTTGAGCAAGAGGTTGTGCAAGAAAATGCTAAAATAGAGAGGGTCACCACCAAGAAGTTAGATGATGTTATTTCATCTCAAAAGAGTTTTTCAGACAAATCCGGATTGGGATATACCGAAGGAAGTAGCTCATCTGGAAATGTCACTAAAGAAGTGAAGTTTGTAAAGGCCAAAGATCCAGTTGTAGTTGACCTTACTGATGAGAAACTCAAGATGGAGGAGAAGAAGAATGTGGTGAACCAACGGTTGTTGAATCCCCGTAATCAATCTGTGGGCATGTCTGAATCTCGTGCCAAGTCACGCCCACGACCACAAAGAGGTCCTAGAGCAACTTATGTGTGTCATTATTGCGGACTTCAAGGGCATACTCGACCAAATTGCCAAAAGCTGAGAGCAAAGAATAGTGCAACTCCTCAAAGGTTAGGAGGACCTAGAAATGATAGAAGAAATTGGGCAGGTGAACAATCTAGAGATCAGAATGGTGATCCCGGAATGATGAACGTGATGAAGATGATTGGTGCATTCACCAACTGCTTGGAAAGCTTCTCACGAAGGTTTGAAAGCCCTAACTCCCGTACCCAATCTTATAAGGAAATCACCCCAAACGCAAGTGACGTGTGGGTGAAAAAGGGTACTCATGCATAAGCATTACAACATGTCCATGCATTAATACTTCCTATGCTTTGCGACGATGTTTGTTTGTTTGGTTGCTGTTTTTGCTGTTGGTTGTCTGCTTGTCTACTTGTGCATATTTTTAATTTTGTTTTATCAATCTTTTTGCTTCTAGTGTCAAAAATCCAAAAATCACATAAAAATTAGAAAATCAAAAAGCTTGATTGACTTTGTTGAGCTTTTGTCTCAAAACTTGTTTTGCCTTGTACCTTTGTGCTAATGGCTTTGTGCATTTTCGAGCATTGCTTGTTTTTCTTGCACTCATATCACTATGGGAAAAATCTTGAAATCTATGTGATTGTTGTAAATAGATCTTCAAACTTGTCATGAATGATTAGTGAATGGTTATGTTGATCTTGAGACATGCATAGACTTGTGTCTATATATCTTCCCACTATTTATTTTTGTATTTGCTAAAAAGAGCTCACCAAATGTAATTCTCCAAATGAAAAGAGATATTGAGCTGCAAAAGCCTGTCGCACATTCTAGTATTCGACTAGGAAAAAGGGTAAGCGACCTCATATTAAAGAAAATGTTTATTCAAAAAGCCAAAGGCTTGTTCATTAAAGTGAAATATCATATATTACTCTCATAATGAGAGGTGTTTGCCTCAAAAGATCAAAAAGATCAAATGTTATGATTAAAAGTGGAGTAAAATGTAAAGCTCCAAGTTATGTTATCAAGTTTTGTGGGAGGTCATATATACATATTTCTATAATTGAGATGGGTCACATGATCTAATGCTAATTGTGTATGCCTTGGTTGAATTGATCATTGAAGTTTCACATTAGACTAAGGACTATCTCATTGTTGATATCCACACACAACACACAAGTTTATATTCAATAAATGCCATATTCATTTGTGTGATTGTACTTGATGAAATGTGTTTTCACATGCTCAATCTTTGTTAATTCAAGCACAAAAAGATTTTTAAGTGTTTTAGGTGTTTTTGGAAAGTATTTTGTTTGAAAAATCTGAAAATTTCAAAAATCCAGTTTTGCCTTGTTTTGGCGGCTCAGTCGCGGGTATGTCAAGTCGCGAGCCTCAGTTGCGTCTTCGCGGGTCATTTTTGGCGACTTGTTCGCGAGTGGAAGGTCCAGTCGCGAGGGTTACTCAGAGATTTTCGCGGTTCAGCTCGCGACTCACTCCCGGGTAGACCTTTCAGTCGCGAAAAACACTTAGAAAAATTTTTCAAAGTTTTGTCCTCGAGTGTTTTGGCGGCTTGAACTGGCGCCTTTGTGGTGACTCTCTTAAGTCGCGAAAAACGCGTGTTTGGCAAAAATAGGGGCAGTTTTTAAATCTTTTTCAGTTTTCCCTCGAACATTTGTGACTGTTCATCTTCTCTCTAAACTATCTCCTTCCCAAACACTCCGTGCTCCCATTTCCAAACTCCATTGTTGCTCTTTTTCAGCTCAAAATCATTAAGTAACAGGTATGGGTTTTCATTCTTGAACTCCTTTCTACTTGATTTTGTGTTTTTCCCTCTTGATTTTTCGCATTTGTTTATGTTTTTGAAATGGGTTTATGTTTCGGCTATAGCTCTTTGTTCATGCTTAGCTTGTGGTTGCTGCTGCTTGAGTTTGGAATTTTTTTTTGTGTTTAGTCTTCATCCTGTGCTTAGCTGGATTTTTTTGTTACTCATTTGGTTTAAACTTGTGCTGTTGAGTTGTTTCAAAATGCTCCATTGTGGTTGTGTTGGTTAATGTGCATGTTCTATTGTGTGAATTCATTAGGAGCATCTGTTAGTTTCACAATGCTGATTTTGAGTCATATCATTCTCTTTCCATTCTATGTCTCATTGACATATATCTGCCTTTAGGATAGTTTCTATATCTGCTGATTTAATTCTCCCCTGCATTCTCCCTGTTGTTCTTGTGTGTCCTATTTTAGGCTTGTTTGTCCATGTGGTTGATCTAAGTAGCTTATTGTTTAAGTGTTCTAGTTCATCTGTGTGGCTGCAATTTCTTTGTTAATTACATGGTACTGACTAGTTCTACACATATATTGTTCTATGCTGTTGTGGCCTCTTCTGATTGTTCAGATGGCTCCCTCACCTCCAAAGAAGAAAACTCCTGCAAAGAAGGCTGACAAAAGATTGAAAATGGATTCTAAACTGTTTAGGTCAGTTCAACACTTTGAGAGATACAAGGATATCTTCTTGAAAGTAGGAATTATTCAAGAAAGATTTGTAGATTTGGAGGATTTAAGAAAATCCTTTATCCCCAGCTGTTTTGAAGGGAGAGGATGGGAAAAGCTTCTGAGTGATTTCCCTGTAGTGTGTGAACCCCTGATTAGGGAGTTTTACTCAAATGCTGTGATAAGGGAGAATGAGTTAAGTTGCTGGGTTAGAGGTAAAGAATTCATTTTGGATGCACATGTCATTGATGATGTGCTAGGGCTTGAAGGATTAGAAGATCAGGAATTTATCAATTACAAGGATAGGAGTGTTTCTATTGAAACAGTTCAACAAAGGATAGGTGGGTAGAGAGAAGGGAAATGTTTGAATACCACAGCCTTTCCAGTGGACATGAGGTGTCTAACAATAATCATGATGTTTAACCTCTATCCCATAAAGAAGTTGACTACAATCAACTGTGCAAGAGCAATTTTTCTGATGGATCTCAAAGAAAAGAATTTCATTGACATAAGTTCCCACATATATGACACCATTGTGGATGAAACAAGAACAAACTCTAGGCCAAAATTGATCTTTCCTAGTTTGCTAATGAGGATCTTTAGAAAGAAGGGTGTTCCAATCCCTCAAGACATCAGTCCCATGTCCACACCCTCTGCAATTAACAAGCTTACCTGCAAAAGGATAAGTGTTAGGCTTCCAGGAGAAGAAGATGAAGGTGATGAAGGAAAGGGTGTCCCAATGGAGACTGAGGCAGAGGCAGCAGGGCATGCATCAGCCTCAACACCCAAGAGGAGTGGCAAAAGGACTAGAACATCAACTTCTTTAGATACACCTCCAGATGCTTTCCAAATCATTCTGGAACGACTTGATGGGATCAAAGGAGTCCAGACTGAGCACTCTGAGAGGATGAGAGCCATGCAGGACCAGATTGATGTTTTGACTGCAAAACTTGATAGCTTCACCACCCAGCATGGACAGTGACCCTTTGGCCATTCCGGTCAAAAAGGGGGAGATGTTTCTTTCTGTTGTTGATGACATTGTTGATGAGAAGCAGAAAAGCAGCTCTTAAGGGGGAGTAATGTGTTGAGGGGGAGTTGTCAAAATTAGAGACTTTGTTTATATATGCTTGTGTTTTAGTGTTTATTTGGGTTTGATACACTGTGGTTTTGGTGTATAGTTGTTTCTAACTCATAACTTATACTCTTGGTTTAATCTTTTATATATTTTGATGATGTTATTCAGGATTTTTTTTGTGTTTTGTACCCATGTGCTTTTGTAAGCTTTTAGGGTTAATGTTTTATGCATATTATGTAGGCTTTATGGTTTGTACCTTGCTTAAAGCAGCCTTTTATGCTATGTTGAAATCAGTTCTTATTTCTAAATGTCTTACATTTTGATTTATGTACTGTCACTCTTGCGCCCTTGTAGGATTGTTCCTAGATGCATATACCTTGTGTATTATGCATTGGTTGAGTGTTGTGCATTCAAGTATCTTGCCTTGTGCTTGTTAACTTGTATGTCCTTGTGTTCATTCCAAGTGTGAATAAGCACTGTGATTACTACCTTGTGGTGTTCACTTGGTTGATCGAGCCATGGTTTGTTTCTTAACTCCATCTCTGCTTGATCACCTTTAGCTTGCTTCATATGCATTTCATGTTTTTCTGCATACAATGATCATGTGTATTGTTGTGTTTCAGGAGTTTCATGTTCTTATGACTCAATTGCTTCACAGCTTCTAGAGTTAGGTGTGAGTGAGTTTTGTTCAACTGTTCCCAACTCACATGTTAAGTCTAGAGTCTGTTTTAGGGTTTTGTCACGGAATAGCCAAAGGGGGAGATTGTAAGGTTGAATTTATTCAACCATCTAATTGGCTTTATTCCGTGCCAAATTTGCTTGTATTTCAGCATTTAGTAACCCTGTATTTAGGTGGGATTGATGTAAGGGTAGTGAGTGAGATAGAGTGAAGTTTTGCTCAAGAGTGTGCAAGAAAACAGAGACTCGCGGCTTGGTCTTGTGGGTGACTCGCGGCTGCAAGCCGCCAGACGCAGCACACGTGCCAAGCATGCTGGAAGGTGAACAGTCATGCAAGCTGGAGCACTACAGGACAAAACAGGAAACTCCATCTCTGCTTGATCACCTCTAGCTTACTTCATATGTATTTCATGTTTTTCTGCATACAATGATCATGTGTATTGTTGTGTTTCAGGAGTTTCATGTTCTTATGACTCAAGTGCTTCACAGCTTCTAGAGTTAGGTGTGAGTGAGTTTTGTTCAACTGTTCCCAACTCACATGTTAAGTCTAGAGTCTGTTTTAGGGTTTTGTCATGGAATAGCCAAAGGGGGAGATTGTAAGGTTGAATTTATTCAACCATCTAATTGACTTTATTCCGTGCCAAATTTGCTTGTATTTCAGCATTTATTAACCTTGTATTTAGGTGGGATTGATGTAAGGGTAGTGAGTGAGATAGAGTGAAGTTTTGCTCAAGAGTGTGCAAGAAAACAGAGACTCGCGGCTTGGCCTCGCGGGTGACTCGCGGCTGCAAGCCGCCAGACGCAGCACACGTGCCAAGCATGCTGGAAGGTGAACAGTCATGCAAGTTGGAGCACTACAGGACAAAACAGGACAACTGGTCATACGATTATCTCGCGACTGGATCTCGTGACTTAGTTAAGCCGTGAGGTCAAGCCGCGAGCCACCCCTGTTTTTCTAAAACTTAACGTTTCACATTCCTCTCCCACTCTAGTATAAATACCCCTTTTACCCACAATTGTAAGAGAGCTTCCAGAGTGAATTTTGAGAGAGAAACCCTAAAAAAAAACAAGATTGATTCACCCATAATCTATACATTAGAGTCTCTTCAAATTCCTCAACTCTCTTCCTCTCCATTGTCAAATCCTTGAGAGGCATCTTACCAAACCTGGTTCTCACCATTATCATGACTGTGAGAGAGATGTTTGGATTTCTGGGAAACAGTTAGAAAGGAACCAATCTTCATTGGTTGATGCTACGGTCTAGTAGCGGAATCCGGGAAGCTAGAAAAGAAAAAGGTTCGGCGCAACCTCGTTGGAGCAAGAAGCTTGGAGGGCTTAGGTGCACTGGGTAGATTAGGCTTGGAGGGTCTATTGTTGTCCTTGTATCCCAACTATATTTTCTAGTGGATTGTTTACCGCTTGGAGGGCGGCGGAGAGGTTTTACGCCGAGGGCTTCGGTTTCCTCTTCAATAACACATCGCGTGTTGTCTTTGTGTTTGCATCTTCCTTCCCTTTATCTTTGCCTTTTATTTTCTGCTATGAATGTGATTTTAATTGGCTTAGATTGTTTACCAATTCTGTATTAAGCTTTTGTTCATGTTCCGCACATTAATTGTTTGATATAAAGCTTGTCTTAGTAAGTTGTAATTTGGGGGTCTAAACGTTCAAGGGTGTTTATACACATATTTGAACTTTCAGATTTGTCCAACTCAGCCCTAGTTGTTTTAAAACGTTTTTAGGGTTTCTTATTTGTCCTAAGTATAAAAGGCAAACCCTAGCCACGTTTTAGCGTTGCTCATATTTGCGGTTTGTGTAAATCTCTTGCAAGATCTAGAGAAGCTTTCCTTTACACAAACTTAGGGTTTTCAAGGAGAAGATTTATCTACGCCTTAATGATCAATTCAGTTGCTGCCATTGAAGTTTAAAGAAAACACAAGCAGGTGTGCTTGTATCTGGTGGTGAATCCAAGGAAGAAGGAGTCCGTGGATTCGGAGCTTGCACGTGGTCGTGTCAGTAAGTTCTACTGGTTGGTAGCAATAAGAAGTCGAGCGTGGGGGCTTGTAAGTCTTATTGTATGAACTTCGATTCTTTCAAGATAGTGGGTTCAAGTTTACCTTGAGGATAGCTAGGTTAAATCCTCCCCAGTTTTTTACCGGTTTGATTTTCTGGGTGATCATATCATTGTCTTATTTATTTTCCGCTGCTTTGCATGATTTGATATTTTATATTGTGATAATCTAGACTTGTTTAATTGGACTAAGTAACTACTTGGTTAATTACCTAGGTTTAATCAATTGTTTAAGGAGTCTAAAAACCATCATAGTCATGAAGTACATTCATTGTATGATAAGTTTGTAAACATTTTGTAGTAAAAACTTTAGCATTTTCTTTTTATCATCTCTAGCAAGGCCTCTAAATACTAGACCAATAGAAACCTAACCTAATTAAAACCATAAATAATCTGGGAAAAAAAATATTGTAAACATGCTAGACCATCAATGATAATTAATTTCTACTAATAACTTGAGACTTTTATTTCTATAAACCAATATCCCACAATACCTACACTATAGATTGTCAAAAAGATATGGTAAAAAGTACAAGAACAAAAGTGAATAACTCTGTCTCTGTTGATATATAATTGTTTTGAATGTTATTAGTAGTGTTAAATATCATAATTTTAGAGCACATGATGGAGCTCTCTAATCTATAAGACCAACCCTTTGCTTCCTTCTTTCTTTTTTTTTTTTTTTTACTACAATGTTGAGTGCATTCATCATCGTCTGATGTTTTTTACTACGCATTGTAACCTTCAGCACAATGCTTTGTTGGAAATAAACCATATATAGGATAAAAGCTACTCCGTATTACAAACGTGTTGTTACTCACATAAAAAAATCAACTAAAATTATAACTTCAAGTCAAGGTTTGAATTACTTTTTTATATGTGTGTAAATATATGGAAGATATCATGAAATAGGAATTTTGAAAATATAAAATGCAAAAAAAGAAAAAAAAAAAGATAGTTACAATAGGTTGCTAACTCTACAATTCGAAACCTTTCTCCTTAAACCACCAAACACTTTGTGTATGGGAAGATGTTAATTAAGCTACTAAGCTCTTGAAAAAAAAAAAAAAACTATATCTAATCTATATATAAAATAATAGGTTAAGCAGAGAGAAACTCAAATTACAATTTCAAATTAGAACTCTAATTTTGTGCCACGTGTCCAAATTGCAATTCCAAATTAGAACTCTAGTTATGTGACATGTGTCTAGATTCATGTGAGGATCACACCAATTTCAATATGAAATTAGAGTCTAATTTTGAGCCATGTGTCCTAATATATTTTTCTAAATTTAGGTGTCAAGTGAAGACCACACCATACATACATATACAAATTTTCTCAAATCACGTAGGAGTATTTAATGACTCTCTCATCTCTTGGCTTTTCACGTTTGTTTGTTTGTTTGGTTTTTTTTTTTTTTTTTTTTTTTTTTTTTTTTACATCAATCCCAATCACTCTAAAATCCTTTCTTAATTTTTGTGCCAAAGGAATTATATATATATATATATATATATATATAAAATCAAAGCTGAGAGAAAATATAATTTAAATTCTAAATTGGATAATTAATTTTGCATCATGTATCTTATCTAAAATTTTAAATTTTTGTGCATGCATTAACACCTAACACGGAAGTTAGAAAACCACAATAATCAAGTTCATTCACCTAAGCAAAAACATTTAACTTGCACACTATAAAAATCCCTACCATCCCATTCATTGTTCATATAAGCATAAACATACAACCTTCCAGAAACATTCAGCCACATGAATGAGGAGAATTAAGTTTTCGTTAGATTCCATTTTTTCAGAAAATTGCATCCAGTCATGCCTTTATTGTTTCATCCCCATCAGTGTATATTCTGTAACATTTATCTTATATATATGCTTTCGAGTTCAAAAATTGTATTGAGTTACTTTTTATTTGTGGCATGAAGGACTCATGATCATTTCTTGAGAGAAGAGTTACTGGATTACGTAGAGTAAGGATACTAAACAAAAATGATGTCGAAGATTTCACAGACTATACATGGGGATACCAGGTTCATTTCTTATATCTATATTTGTATTTTCAATCTGTAATGCTTTATTTATCCACAAATTATATTTTCATATTATTCTTTCATATCAAGTGCTCACTCAAAGATTGTCATAACCCATTTTTCATCTACAAAGTTTATAACTAATGAGATTATGATCTCGAACTAGCTAATTCCATGCAATAATTTCATGGAGGTTGGGCTGTCAGGAGAGAAATTAAATATTCACACAAAACAAGGGTCAAGTAATATTCAATGGAGAAGGTTTGGAAACTCTAATCATCAAAGACTCACATGGTACAAGGTATAAATTCTGCTAATGCTTTGTCATGCTAATTATTCTTGCCTGAACTATTTCTGTATACTTAATCAGCACTAACCTTATCTTCATGGATTGTCTTTATAGACTCAATTTGATGCACCCAAAGGAAATGACCCTGTTGCATTAAACCTTGGTTCTATGGGAAAAGGGGAAGCTTGGGTTAATGGACAAAGTATTGGGCAATATTGGGTCTCATTTCTTACCCCTGAAGGGAGTCCTTCACAAACATGGTATGCCTTAGAACTTATGTTTGGTACTTTTGTTTGAATACTTAAAATAACAATACAAGCGATTAATTAGTAACAATACACATACAACTATTGTCACTGAGCAATAAAATGCAATTTTTCGTTTGTACTTAATAGTAAAAAGGAAGCCATTAGTTCTATGCTAAAAAATTAAAAATTTGGTCTTCCACCTTTACTCTTATTTCAAACCCATTCTTATATAGTAAAATATTTCTTCATACTTTCAGTCGTCAAAGTGACCTTGGCTTCATGAATTTCATTTACTATATATGTCAACATTTTTCATCAATTAGATGATGGTAGGGATTTTTTAAAATATTTTTAAATAGGGTAAAATTTATGTACAATATCTTAAGTACATTACATTAGATTTTTCAATTAAATTCAAATATAGAATTCCAAATTAGAGTTCTAATTTTAAGCCATGTGTCCCAATATATTTTTCTAAATTTAGGTGTCAAGTGAAGACCACACCATACATAAATATACAAATTTCCTCAAATCACGTAGGAGTCTTTAATGACTCTCTCTGTCTCTTGGCTCTTCACGTTGTTTTTTTTATTTTTTTTTTTATCAGTCCCAATCACTCTAAAATCCTTTCTAGATTTTTGTGCCAAAGGAATATATATATATATATATATATATATTTATAAAATCAAAATTGAGAGAAAATATAATTTAAATTCTAAATTGGATAGTTAATTTTGCATCATGTATCTTATCTAAAATTTTAAATTTTTGTGCATGCATTAACACCTAACACGGAAGTTAGAAAACCACAATAATCAAGTTCATTCACCTAAGCAAAAACATTTAACTTGCACAGTATAAAAATCCCTATACCATCCCATTCATTGTTCATATAAGCATAAACATACAACCTTCCAAAAACATTTAGCCACATTTTCCACAAAAAATAAAAAACATTCCCACGCCTTCACCACTTAAAAGTTAAAACTAACACAAACTTTCACTCTCGCATAGATCTTCACATTTAACTTTCATCTATTTCTCAAATGCATAATCTTTTCTCTGAGTTTTTAAAGGCATTGAAGGTAGTTTCTCTCTATCTCCCTTGCTTTCATATTCTTATGTTTTCCCCAATTTGGGTTGCAATTTGTGCAGTCGTTTTTTTTTTTAGTGGTATGATGAAGATCAAAAAAGCAAAGTTTCCGTTAACAAAACAAATCACACACTCCTAAGAAAAGGTGAGTAAACGTTTTCCTTTCTTTTTGTGAAAATTTTGTTTTTGAATTATATATAAATAATAATTAAAAAAAATTATGAAGCAGGCAATTATCACTTAGAAAATAAGCAAGCAAAAAAAGAAAAAAAAAGTGCTTCACAATATCAAAAATTAAGAATTAATAAACTTTTTTAAAAAACAATATGGACAATTTACATTTTCTACCTAATAATATTCTTACAAGATTTTTTAAAGAGTTAACAAAAAAATAAGAATAACTATATATCAATAGTATTTAAATTATATATATAGGAATTATACTATGCACCTCAATGTGTATTTTTTAAGTATATCCATGCATATGCATGGAGTTACAGGCTAGAACCATAAAATTTGAATCATCTGCATTTTCTAATAAAGTTTGCTAAATCATAAATTAGAACCATCATTTGTAACTTAAAATCTCCGAATTTATACATCTAATCTACCAAACAATACCTACTAAATAATAAAGCACAAACTTTCTTGTCCAAAGCATATTTTATGTCACTATGATGACACTGAACCATACTCATGTGGAACCACACAATAATAAATAAATAAATAAATAAAAAGTAAACCATCCACTGATCACACATCACATACCTCCCAGAAATCAATTATACGAATTCTATCAAACTATACTCATCTAAGCTAGAAGATAGACAACACAAACAGCATTTCATATACGCCTAACGTACAATCCACCTATACACACAAACCACTCTTGTGCCAATTATTTATAAGCAATTATAAGTAAAGCCCCAATTGATAAGCCATATCATATAAGGTTTGCTGGTCTGCTCGACTGAAATTGTAAAAAAATTACATAATGCTAAGTTTTGTTAATAAAATTTTTTTTGTTAATAATATGAATTTAGACTTAACTAAGCATTTTAAACATGAATAAACTCATGATTAATAAAAAAAAAAAAAAAAAACCAATAGTAACACTTAACTAATAAAATGCAATTTTTTTTTTCATTGTCTTATTTAATTATATTCATTCTCGTGCGGTAGCACGGCTTACATACTAGTTACAAGTAATACAATCATGTTAATAATTTTATTGGAAAACGAAAAGGATTTTTCTCCAATTTCACGTGTTGCTTCACTTTCAGTAACATTAATAACATATAATGTAAGTAGCAATTTTTTTTTCTTTTTTTTTGAGAAAAATGTAAGTAGCAATTAACCCCTATACTTGGTCAATTTAGTTCGTGTCCGTTTGGGTACTCTACAATTTTTGGTATTTATTTGCATAATACGTATTGAAAGACAGTTTTTGGGAAATTTTACGTCATTTGTGTGACAAAAAGCTACAAGTAATCTAAACTTTGTATCTTTTGTAGCATAGATGAGCATCACTATGCACAACTAAGCAAGTGAGATTTGTGACTCGTGTTTGTGATGAGTAAGATTAAGTGAGCTCTTGTACTTAACACTCGTATCACTCTTTTTGACGGAAAGGACTAGAAAATCCTAAGAGAAAGGCATAAATAACTATCTCACCACTGTTGCCCGCCAATCATGAAATGACATTTGTATGCTTCGGCATAGCAAAAGTGGAATGTCAAATGCTTAACATAATTGGGTATTTTTTTGTTCTCTCTCTTATATGCCCATGCATGGTTTGCTTAAGAGAAAAATACGCAAAGAAAAATAAAAGCAAAAAGATCAAAATGCTTTATATATGATTGCAAGCGTGTATTTTAGGATATGTGGAAGTTATAGGATGTACCTTGAAGGTGATAGTCCCCATCAAACAGTTATGATTGTGTGTGAGTTAAAGTGATTTTCTCATATTTCAAATCGTCATAACATGTAGGCACTTATGCAATCTTGCGATGTTTTTCACACACAACACGTAATATTCTTTGCTACTCTTGATACATGTGCAGGTACAATGTGATTTGGCCATCACAAGGAATACATGTGCTAATGCATGCTCACTAAACTATCTTAACTTATTTTGAAATATACAATTGGTTAGACTTGTTGTATGTGTATGTGTGTGTGTGTGTGTGTGTGTGTGTGTGTATTTTGGGATCTATGTGCTTAACATTATCTTTCTTAATTAAGAGATGTTTTTGAGAGGTTAAAATGTTGTTTAGATCCTTGGTTGAGTTGCATGTTTGATTGCATTCATGTATGTATTTTTCTCTTCTTGAAAAACTGTTTTTAAGCAATCTCGACAACTCCTCGACACCTCTCGACACCTAGCTTATCTATTGAGCTCTTTAGCCTCTTTTTATTGCAATCTCGATAGTTTCTCGATAGCTTCTCAATCAATCAAGAAAGTTTCTGTCTTCTCGATAGCTCCTCGATCCATCGAGCTTGTTTTTGATGTGGACACCTCTGGACAGCTGCTCGATAGCTGTATCTCTTTGTGCCTTTAAAGCTCGACACCTCTCGACATCTCTTGATCTGTCAAGAATTATAAGACTTCTATATATACGCGCTTTGCGATTTCTGTCTCGTTTCTCTTCGATCTCTCTCGATAGACAAACTTCTCTCTCACTCCTAAACTCTTCTCATTCAACCTTTTCATCTTCCCAACTCATTCTTTGGTCTTTTCATTGCATATTTCACAGGTATGATCTCTTTTCAAGCCTTTAATCATATTTCATGCATTCTGACCTAGCTTTTGGGATTTGTTGAAAATTTTGGGGTTTTTCAAAATCAAATAGGTTTTTGCAAAATTTTTGGGATGGGCTTTGTGAAAATGGTTCTAAATCATCATGTATTGCATCTCATTTGCATTATAACAATGTTTCATGCATGATAGTTGTGTGTTTACTTTGTAGAACTAATTGTGTGCTGGTAGGATTGGATTGGGCTGAGCCCATGCTGTTTTTACTATTGCATATCACATGCTCATGCATTTTCATGCATACGTACCTTACTTTCTCTATATTCTTATATATTGATTGTATTTGGTGCTTTTCTGCGTGTTTCTCTCTCCCTTTCTCTCTCTCTTGTTTACGTTAGTTACGTCATGGCACTTAAATGTAAATCTACTCCATCTTGGAACCCTCTTCGTTTTGGAGCATCTACTTCTTCTGATCCAATTCCTTCTTCTGTTTGGTTCCGTGATGAGAAGGCCAAATCGGACTTCTTTGAGAACTTCTCTAGATGAGGCGTTCATTCGGAATGCCAAGTCATTTTGTCGGACTTCTCCGACATTGACCTACCTACTGTCATTCATAGTAGGGGTTGGGAGTCACTGTGTGATGTCCTGGTCACTTGTCCATCCATGCTTATCTAGGAGTTCTACTCTAACATGCATGAATTTGATTATTCAGTACCTCTCTTTGTTACTCGTGTTCGAGGTACACGCGTTGTGGTCACACTAGATATTGTATTTGACGTGCTCCATGTCCCCAGGGTAGCGCATCCTACATACCCTGGTTGTGAGCGTCTTAAGACTGTGTCTAAAGACAAGCTTATGTCAACTTTTTGTAAGCATCCTTCTGATTGGGGTGATCATCAGTTCACTCCTTGTTCGGCCTTTGCTAAAAGTCCTTGTTTTCTTAACATGGTTATGACTTTTGTTCTGAATCCTTTATCTCATTATAACTCTATTACCAAGCCCTATGCTTGATTTTTGCTTTCTCTTTTAGAGTATCTTACTATAGATTTTCCCTCTCATTTTATTCTTTCTATCATAGATGTATATAAGGATACGGTGACTCATGATAAGCTCATCTTTCCTTCGGCTATCACGAGGATTTTACGCCATTTTTTTGTTCCCTTTCCTATTTTTGACCACTTTCATGTTATGTGTGCCATAGATGCCGCTACCGTTAAACGGAGCGAGGCGCAGCTACGTTCAAGGCGGTTCGGGTCGGCTGCTCCTCCCACTCCTTCAGCTCCATCCACCTCCATTCCTTCTTCTTCTACAGGAGGTATAACTCTTGATGCGATCATGGTGCAGCTTCAGTGCATGGATGCTTGCCTTGACACTCTTAATGATAAGTTGTGTTAGGTGAATACCCGTGTTGGCCATATTGCCAGATGGCAGGCTTGCCTTGGTGGCTTTATGGAGTCTCCCTCTCCTCTTCCAAAAGCATCCGAGGACGATGATGATGATGATGAGGAGGAGGAGGAGGAGGATGGAGATGCTAGCTCTTCCAGTGCTGATGAGATGTCTACTTGATACTCTTACCCTTTGTCACTCGTGACAAAAAAGGGGAGTAGTTTTGGATATGAGAATAGTTATACTCATGGGGGAGGGTTAGTATAGGAGATTTTTGTTAGGGGGAGTGTATATTGAGGGATGTAGTGAGGATTTGATGTATTTTTTTCTTTTCTCTCTATTTCAGATACATTACATCTTGTATATTGGTCTTGTGACCATTTTGACATACATTGTACTTATATTTGCTTTATATATTATTGATGTATATTCTTTCACCTAACTCTCCATGCGTTGTTTCTTTTCTATCTTTACACACATGTTTCTTATATAATGTATGCAATTTATTATTTCTGTTTTACACTAAGATGCCGTGATGAGTTATGTTTGAAGTGTTTCAAAAATACAAGTTGTCAAAGTCTACTTGCCATAAACTCTCTTCTTGCAAAGTTTTTCAAGAGTTTGTATTAGGATAAATTTTATTGTATTCAACAAGTGAATATGAGTTGAGTGATTTATGACTTCGCTTATATCTCATTTGTTTGTTGTGGTTTTGTCACGAATTGCCAAATGGGGAGATTGTTAGGACATATGTGATTCAATGTTAGAAACATATATCAACATTTTATGTAATTGGCTAATCATTTGACAAAACGCACTTTACTTGTAATTGGGTAGATCTAAGATGTGTTTAATGTTTCAAGAAACAAGGTTTCAAGTTTAAGTGTTAAAACCATGCAAGTCTGTCCAAGAATCAAGTTAGAAAGTGCAGGATTTTAAGGTTCAACAGCTAGTACTATCGAGATTTAAAAGCTGCTGAAACTTGTGGCTCAACAGCTAACTCGATAGATGGCTATCTATTGAGGTTTATGAAACTCAGTTTTTCAGGATTTTTTTCATCTAATCCGTGAATATATGTTTGAGCTTTCTTTTCTCACAACCCTAAACATATATAAGGATTATTTTGAGGGCCATAAAAGGTTACATAAGTTGCACAAGAGCAAATTTCACAAGTGTGAAGAAATGTGTGACCGGAAACCTAGTTTGCCCTAGTTCTTGAAGAAGTTGCTGTGTTTGTACACCATAGGGTTTTGTGACCAAGCAACTTTATGATCTTCATCGTGTGATGAACAAAAGACCTTTGCAGCTAACATCCTTCTCTAGTTGGTGATCAAGTCGCGTACTGGGATCCACATATCTATTGGTTAGTCATGTACTGGGAGCCGTGCATTGAAAGGAGAGATTGTCACTACAGAACAAGTCCAACTAGGTATTGGAGTAAGGGTTCAATTGTAGGTTGGTATAAGGTACTGGGATACCTTTACTTGTAATCGCTTGTTTTGATAATAGTGGATTCTCGGAAGTGGTGACCTTAAAATCACTCGATGGGATTTTTGCCATGTAGGTTTTCCCCATTCGTAAACAAATCACTGTGTCAATTTAATTTCCATTGCATACTTAGTTATTTGGTGATTTGTTTGTGCTACCAAATACATTGCACGTTAATTTGATTAATTAAATAAATTAGCTAATTAATCAATTAATTCATCATAAGGGGTCAATTCGTCTTTGGCCTATCACTTCAATTTCCTATTAATCTAATAAGATTTTTTAATGTTCCTGCTGTCTATGTCTTAGCTTTTGTATTATGTCTTTATATTAACTAATGATATGCATTTCTATTTGTCTCTATTTAATCATTAGTTTGATAGGCTTTTTTAACCATTAGTTTGATAGGTATATCCAATAGGGGGTTTATGCATAGAGTTTGTAACCATGGAGTGGGACTCTGTAGCTTAAAGATTGCTTTTTTGGAACAGGAATAGAGAAACTCTTATATATTGCTTGTTTTAAGGATTGTGATTGTGCCAATAAATTTTTTTTCTACTAGAGTCTTATTTGTCTTTCTAGATCTGGGTGATTCGGTGCTAACATTGTTCCTACACCGCATCCCCTCCTATGCATGTAAAGCAATATTTTTGTGGCTGAACCAAGTATATGAGAATATAAAATCATGAAATTCATTGTTCAAAATGTTCCACCTATATCATACATTATTTTTTTTAAATTCACCATCTCCAATGTGGAATTTCTTGGGGTTTGTAACATCCTTTGAAAGTCTCTATTTAATCATTAGTTTGATAGGCTTTTTTAACCATTATTTTGATAGGTATATCCAATAGGGGGTTTATGCACAGAGTTTTTGACCATGGAGTGGGACTCTGCAGCTTAAAGATTGCTTTTTTGGAACTGGAATAGAGAAACTCTTACTATATTGCTTCTTTTAAGGATTGTGATTGTGCCAATAAATTCTTTTTCTACCAGAGTCTTATTTGTCTTTCTAGGTCTAGGTGATTCGGTGCTAACATTGTTCCTTTACCAATGAAGGTAAACACCGCATCCCTTCCTATGCATGTAAAGCAATATTTTTGTGGTTGAACCAAGTATATGAGAAGATAAAATCATGAAATTCATTGTTCAAAATGTTCCACCTATATCATACATTATTTTCTTTTAAATTCACCATGTCCAATGTGCAATTTCTTGGGGTTTGTAACATCCTTTGAAAGTCTTTCTATCTAGAACAACATTGAACTCATTTGACTAAGGCAAATAAAATTCGAGCTGACGTTTTTTCTTTTCATGTTTCTCTCATTAGATGCATCTATTAGGCCTTTTTAGTTGCCCATGAATTGGAATCATTCATATTTTGTATAATACTACATTCACATATCCAACATCTTGGATGATGCTTTAGAATTTGAAGTTGTCATTGTAGTGGATAGAATGACTCATTTCTACAAAGTTATGAAATCTCACTCGTTCAATTGTTCATTGAAGTAAGTTGTCTAAGCCTTTTGTTGTAAAATTAGTAGTACATTTAGCATTTTCTTTATTTTCGTACTCTTTCATGCTTTGATTGGAAAGTTGTGCTAATGAAGTTCCTTATCAGTTTCTAGTGTATTTGGTCTATGTTTGTTTTTTAATATATTTTGCTAATAAAGTTTTAAATTTTTTTCACATCGTTTGTAGTTATATTTGATTTTCTTTAGTTGTGAAAAGTTTTTGAATTCAAAGTTTCTAGCATGTGTTGGATAGAATTCCTGAAAAATGTAATGTTTAATGAAAGTCACATATAGGTTCTTGCATTGATGTTCAATATTTTCAAAACATATTGGATCATCATCCCCAAGCCATCCATATTGCTTGCTTTTCGATTCATTGTGATTATTCTTTTTTTCTTTTTTCTTTTTTTTTTTGTGTTGAAATAAATGGCATCTTTCATAATTGCTTTATCTCCTAAGTATAAGCAATTCATGGATTTATGTAAAGTATTCTTCCCATTGTTTCAGATGAGTGGTAAAGGGAGGGAAGTGCATACTAATTGCAAGCCTCAATTAACAATAGAAAATATGTATTTATTCCTTTTATTTCCTTCTAAATTAATTATTTTTTAGGTATGAATTCTCTTATGTTGTAGATAATATTTTCAAGTGGAGATTAGGAGTTGTACACTGGAGATTTGTTTTGTCTTTGTATATAAAGACCTTTGGAATTTCAAAATATATATGTGAAAGCTATTTTGGTAGTTTTTGTATCTTTATTTACTTATGCTTGAATAGTAGTTTTAAAATTTTTCTAGAGAGGGAGTGTTTGTAACTTATTTGTATGAATTTAGTTATAAAATCATCTCTAAAAATAGTTAAATCATTAAATTATTATCCCTAAAGTTTGTTATGAGTTTCTTCCTTTATATTGTGCTCATGTAGAATATGAGTATCATCTACTCTTCTAGATTACAAAGTATAAGGAATATATTTTCTAAATAAGTCAAAAGATGAATAAACAAAAAATATTAAATGGAATATTTGCCTAAGCATTCATTTATTATATATTTTTTGTTTAGATATTTTGCAATAATTGATATACAATTGTTTAGTTTCCTTTAATGTTTGATTACATTTCAAATAAAATTATACTTACATAGTAGGTTTTGAGCCATAGTAAGTAGAGGTGAATTCTTATGGAAAATTATTAGGTACTCCCGGAGTATCATAAATGCGTACTCCCTTCTCTCACATAAATGGTGGGTCCCACTATTAATTTAATTGGTAGGACCCACTATTCATATGAGAGGAGGGAGTACGCATTTATGGTACTCCAGGAGTACACAATAATTTCCCAATTCTTATTTGTTTCAAGAGATTATTTCTCTAAGCAAAGTTAATATATATGCTTTTAAAAAACTATCTCGTGCATTGCACGGGTTAGTGACTAATAATAATAATAATAATAATAATAGCAATGATGGTCATGGCCATAAAACAATGACTTTTACTCATGAGTGGGTCATCAAATTTCATGCAATTATATCATAAACTCCAATAATTTCTACTAATACTTTTCTACTTTATAAATTTTTTTACCTGTTGACTTCCGATAATCTTTTTATCATCTTCTTTCTACTTAACTCTTTATGTTAAAATTTTAAAATAATAAATAAATAAATAAACCTATGGGAACCACCCCCTTCTCAGTGATTTTTTAGATCCTTGCATAATCATCACTGCAGTCGCAACTCGCCAGGCTTATGTCATGAAGCAGAGTAGATTATTCTGTGTCAAGGATGAATTCCATGGTCTTCTTTAATTTGACAAAAAAAAGAAAAAAGGACCTCTTATTTATTTCTGTATCAAACGGTAGGCACAGACACAATATTGCAATGTGAATGTAAACCCAAATTTCACATAGCATTAGGTTGACCTTACCTAATATCCATCAGATCTTAAAAGCTCTCATAAATACTGACTCATAGAAATTATGGAATTGAAAAAGCCATTTCAACAAGTATGAACAGGTGTAGAGAATTCTAAAGATTCTCATTCTTTCACACCCCACCGACCTACTCGACCCCTGAAGCAATGCTAATAATAAATGTGGGTTTCCCATAAGGCCATAAATATAATACCAAATAGGCAGAGCAGAGCCAACTATATATTTAACATTAGATTCCGTCATGCATATGATGTAACCATGGTACGTACGTAATATCAAACATCACACACATTTTTTTTTTTTTTTTTTGAGGAAAAAAAATAGGAAAGAAGATCTCGTTCTCATTTCCATTACTCGAATCTGAAATGATCTGCCAATATATATATATATATATATAACTTTTCGAGAACAGTTGCTGGCTTATGCTCCCTCGTCATTAATTCTATCATGTGGATCTAAATAATGTAACATCGAAGAACTAAACGCCCCTTTGGTCCACATGCTACAGCCATTTTTTTTTGATAGGAATGCGACAGCTTTTTTAACCTAATTTGTCTTGTTCTTTATTAAAAGTTAGAAATTGTAACCTACATTTAAACTAAGATTTTAGATGAATAGAGTTGGTGGCTACCGTGGGAATCCATTATTTTAGTTTGAGGGATTTAGAATATTAGCATTTGGGAATGTAAAAAAGTTCTTATTTTACACTCTCAAGAACTACTTTACTTATTATATTTTTTCATTTTACAACTCTATTTTTATATACAATTCATTAAAATAATATAAATTTTATTTTTTCTCTCTCTTCTTTCTTATCTATTTTTTTTTTTTTTTCCCAATCTGCTACTGCCTACCAAAGTCTTCCTCTACTCTCAGTGCTCCCAGCAAGCCCAGCACCGCCAACAAATACCTACAACTGAAACTCAACCACCACTAAAACACCAAAATCAACCAACAAAACCAATTGTTGATCAACACCATCGAAACCCAAGCCAAAATACCCAATCTCCACACCGATTCAACTGATTCAACCCAAACCACCACACCCACGCCTGCAGCAACCCACAACCACTGAGAAAGCCACTGATTTAAACCCACCGAAATTGCCGCCAACCCACACTGCTCGATTTCAACCCAAGCCACCACACCCACGCCGCTTGCCACCGATTCAAGTCCCAGACTAGAAACCAAAGCCCAACGCTGCCAAAACCACCGAGAGGAAACCCAAGGCTTAGCGACTGATTCAAAACCCGGCCTTCGATTCAAACCTCAGCCACCAAAATCTATGCCCAGTACCACCAAATCCACTGAGAGAGAGAGATAGAGAGAGAGAAACAGAAACAGAAACAGAAACAGAGAAGAGAGAGTGAGTAGAGACAAGAGAGAGGAATAAAATAACTTTTTTTTTTAACATCTTGTGCTACAGTTGGTTCTATGTATAAGAACCCACTGTTCACGGGATGCAAAATTTTTTTAAAAAAAACCCATACCCAGATGGAGCATTATTTTTGAGAATTTGATTGTAAAATGGCAATTGAGGGGTGTTTACACCCAATGCTCTTAGATTGAAAGAAATATAGAGTCAAAACTATAATTGATTAAAAATTTTATTGAACTTATTTTGTTTGATCTAAATTTTTTGTTCAGATAAAAAATACATATGACATGACCATACATGTCATTTTATTTTCTTTTCAGTTTTTCCCATGAATCAACTAATAAATTACTAGTGGCAATTTGTGTTAGTGGATTGTGTTCGTTTCGTGTTGATGGAAGAGTATTCAAATTCGCAATTCAAATCTAGCCTAACCCATTTAATAGTCATGTCAATAAAACTTTTCAAGCATAACATTACATGTTTATTAAGCGAGTTGACACAACACAACCCATTTCAACTTGTTTAATAGAAAATCTAAGAACAATAGAGTGAAATACGTTTTTTTTTTTTTTTTTTTTGGTAAAAGGGTTAGAGAATTTGGAGTTTTAATAAGTAATTTATCAATATAATCATTAAAATTACTCCATTTTTTAGAATTCAAATTTATATTAGATAAAAAAAATTGCATTTATTTATATTAATCGAATCATTTCGAGTTGATTGAGGTTAAGTAGATCAACACAATATTGACCCATTTATTAATCACGTGAAGATGTCTTGATCCATTTCAACACAAATCTATTTACACTAAACACCAATTTGCAAAAAAAAGTATCATGTTTGTACTTTGGTGCCGTTTGGATTGCACTATGTGTCTGGCATATGGCGTTTTGCTTCTCTTCTCTCAATTTTTTTTTTTAAGCCGCTTATGTTGACTTTCAAAGACAAAATTTACTGTTCATGAATAGTACATGCACTGTTCACGCATTGTGTATGTACTGTTTACGTATTTAAAAATATTAAAAATGGGTCTCACGGTATTATTTACACATTTAAAAATTATTTTGTTACAGTATTTTCAGTTTTCAATTTCAGTAAAAATAAGTTCAATTCAAACGAACCCTACGTATTGTGTTTCCAAGTCATGTCACCCCTATAATAAATCACTGAGTACCATGCAGGGGCAGAGGGAGGGGGACGAGAGGGGGTAGGTGCCCCCTCTGAACTTTCAAATTTTTTTTACTTATAATATTATAATGACCTAAAATGCCTTATTTGCCCCCCTTAACACAAAAGACCAAAAAAAAAAAAAAAAAAAAAAATCAATTCACGATACCTTCTCTCAGCAGACTTCTCCTCCCACTACTATTCTAATATATAAAACCAATGGGTCCCATTTAATAATGATTAAAAAAAAAAAACACTACATTAAATAGGATAAGAGTCTGAACACACTATACAGTAGCTTGATGGACTTTCAAAAACAAAAACGTACAACTATAATATAAAACAATGGGTCCCACTTGGTAATGATTAAAAAAAAAAAAAAAGATGTTTCATATTCATTAGTTTACTCATTAGTGACTTTGACATTGATCTTACTAGTTGCAACAGCTACTATTGAAATAACTTTTTCGACAATGAACATAATTAAAAATCGATTACGCAATCAAATAGGAGATTAATAGATGAATGATTGCTTAGTCACATATATTGAGAAAAATATATTCAAGGCTATTAAGTGTGAAGAAATTATGTAGCGGTTTCAAAATATGAAAAATTATCGAGGACAATTGAGTAAAATAAGCTAAGTGTCAAAATATAAATTAAAGTTTACATTTTATGTTAGATTCTGTATGACAATTACATTATAATATAGTAGTTTATTTATTTTTTTATTAATATTGATTAATTTTTTTAGATTAATTTTTTACTTTCAATCTTATCTTTTAATTTTGACCCCGACCTAAATTCTTGGCTCCGCCAATGGGACTATGTAGCTATCCTTTTCTATTTTTTAATTTGGGTTTGGCTTCTGTCCAATGGCCAGTGGCCACTGGACTCGTTAGGATACGGACACGTGTCCAATCTTAAACACGTGTCCACATCGTAACGTGTCCAGTGATCACTGGCACTAGACACAAGCTCCTCCCTTTTAATTTTAAATGAATCCCACATCTGAAAGTGGAAATTATGACACGTGACACAATTTTTTCCTGACTTGGATAGGTTCTTGAAAGGTCCAATCTTCAGGTCAACAATGAAGTCTTTTTTTTTCCCCTTCTTTTTAGGGAGGTGGTAAAATGATTTTTTTAGGAGCACTTGCCACTAAAAAAGAGAGAAGATTTAGACAAGACACATGCATACTGCATCTCGATCCCACATTATGATTTGTTAATGAATATACTATGCATGGGAGTTCTCTCTTCCAAGGTTGAAGACTTTAACCTTAGTGTTCAAGGTGAGTGGGAACTCATAATAAAAACCCAGTTGGCTGTTCTCTCTTTTTGTTACGCCGACAAATTACAGTTATGGCTGAAGAAGAAGCAAAGACTCATGATCACTTGTCTTGTCTCAATGACCTTTCCTGCAACGAAGATAACATGAGTGCTATTGAACAGCCACTGATTAATAATCATTGGCCACAGTGTTTAGTGGAACTGGATGAGCAGCTTGACAATCAATATTGTTGGCTACATATTCTGTTATCTAAGGAAAACGAGACCCATACCAAGCTCTCTACCTGCTTTCTAAAAGCCGATATGTCTCTCATCGTCATTTCAGCTCGTCAAGAGGCCGTAAAGTGGATTTTGGCTGTCAATTCTTACCATGATTTCTCTGCCTTCACTGCAGTTTTGTCAGTCAACTATCTTGATCAATTTCTACTCAGTTTTCAGTTAAGGAGTGACATGCCCATGAAGCCTTGGATGGTGCAGTTAGCTGCTGTAGCTTGTCTTTCTTTAGCAGCTAAAGTTGTGGAGATCCACGTTCCTCTTCTCTTTGATCTCCAAGTAAGTTTAATTTGATCCCTATCTCTCTTTCATATGTGGTAGAAAAATCATGATGATAAAGTATACAATAAAGAAATGACTGGTACATATCCCTTACTGCACACATTCTACACACAATTTCCAAAAACGAGAAAAACTGTGATTTCACAATTTGAACTTCCTTAACTTGAAGTCACGATTTCCATTATTTTAGACATTGTGGCAGAAAAATCATGGGGGTAAAGTTTAGTAGTGTACACCCCTTAATGCGCACATAAAAAAAATCCCAATCACAGTTTTGAACTTTCGTAATTAAAGCCACAGGCCCACAGTTTTCTTTTGTTTTTAGAGATTATGGGTACTATGTGTACAATTGTGTGTAATAGAGACACCCTGTATAAAATCCTTATAGTTTCTCCACAAAATACAGAACCTTTTGAGGGTAACACTTAACCCTTTTGTACAGGGGCGGCCCAACATAATTTGGGGCCTAAGGCAAAAAATTTATACGGAGCCTTTAATATGTAAATATTAATTAAACAAAATTATTTAATACTAATCAAATTAAGGTTAATTTGATACATTAAATACATAAATAATATCAACTAGACTAATGTTAATTTCATATAGAGAATTGAATATCATAGTTGAATTATAAATATCAATAAAAAGAAATAAAAATATATTATGATTGAAAAAGATACTTTTTTTGGATATAAGACAATGCATAGTTAAATAAAGTTGTAATCTAATTTTTAATTTTATATTTTGATTTTAAGAGAGAGAGAGATAGATATTATTTGGTGTATGGTTTTGTAGGATATTAATTTACAAAAATCAAAGTCTCAAACTCTTAGGGGAGATTAATCTATAATTGATGATTTAACACATTTGCAACATCTTTTTGAAATATTTTAGGGTTTCAATTGAGTTAAGGTTCTATTGGTCTCGTACTTTGAGAGTCTTAATAGAAATGAAAAAGAAAAATGCGCTAATTAAAAGCACTATAAAATGTTCAAAATATAATGTGATATTGTCTCTCATTGATAAACTTCATCAATTTAACTAATGAATGTTTATATCATGTTTTTTGTGATTAATAACATGGCAATTTGTAAGCCAATAGTAAAATTTGTATATCACTAATAAAAAAAATGTACAACATTTAGAAAATATATATGATTGTATAAAGATTTGGGCTTTTAATGATGAAAAGTGGGGCCTTTTTTTCCTAAGGAATTTTTTTTTTTTTTGGTGGGGCCTTAGGCCTAGGCCTTGAGCCGGCCCTGCTTTTGTATTGAGTGTGAGTTTGGATGTTGCTAAAAACTGAAAGTTAGTGTGTTTGGCGGGTTTCTGTGGGTCCTGTGCACTGTTCACAAGACCTACAAATATGAAATTCAACAAATTTTAAGTTAAAATTGAGTCACACAGTACTATTTATATATTTAAAAATTATTTTGCTATAGTATTTTCAGTTTTCAATTTTCAGCAATAAGCGATATCCAAACAAATCCTAATTTTTTTTTTTTTTTACGTGATGTATTAGTAATTTCATTTCAAAAGAACAACAGCGAAAATAGTTTAGAAACTCAACTCAACCGATCAAGCCCACCAAAACAGTTTTTTTTAAAGGAAAAACCACTAGTACAGTTGCTACAACTACAGCACCAAAGTAGCTACAATACCAAGACAGTTTCAAGAAACATTGCACAAAGAGCTCAAGCTCAAAGAATGACAATAAAAAATTTCTAGCTATGGGAAAATGCTATTTACACACACTAACAAATAAAAACTTTTTAAAAAAAAAATGGAAAACGTGACTTGAAGAAAGACCTGCACTCCTTTTTTGTCAAATTTCTAGAAATTAAAGGCAGTCCAAGGTATTTAACAAGAAGCTTCCCTTCTTTAAATTGGAGTAAGCCCAATGTTTGCTGTTTTAGGCTTGCAGGAGTAGCAGCAATGAAAATTACACTAAGGAAATGTTTAGCATGTTGTAATAGTTATTGTAATCGAACTGTTATTCATGTCTATTAGTTATGTATAATAGTTATTCGGTTATTTGATTACATTTTTACTATGAAAAATAACTATTTCTTAAAATGAAGAATAGTTATACATTTCTAAAATGGTTGTAATAACAATCCTTTAGTGCATGCAATAGTTTTTTAAGTTAATATAATTTAAATAATACAAATTTTCCTTATACATCATCTTTACGAGCTTTCCATATGTAACAACCAAACTTATACTATCGCACACCTTTGGCTTGATAGTCACTCCATAATTACAAGTTCTTATGGGATGGAGGGGTAAGTGCTAAGCTTTAAGTTTTTAGGAAGGAGTTTCACACACATATACTTAGATTAGTTTAGAGTATGATTTCTATCTCAGATAATTATATTAAAAAAAAAAAAAAAACTAAACTTATGAATAAGAATAATACTTATTTCATTACAATTTCTTTTATTTCTAGTAATAAAGATTGCTATTTTTAATTAATCTTTATTTAGTATATCAAACGTTCCGTTAACAATGTTTGGTCTCAAACCCGATAGCTTTGTGGACTTGTTCAAAGCTTCAAGGACCACTTGAATAAATTATAGATAAGCTCCCCAAAACACCATCAAATCATTAGCAAAACATAGATGAGTGAGCTTCAATGCAACATACTTTGGATGAAATTTAAACTTAGCACATTTTCCCACTCCTCTCTACAAAATCTTGGAAAAAATCTCAATGGCTAGAACGAATATGTAAAGGGAGAGGCGATCCCTTGCCTGAATCCTCTTCCCTTTTTACAGTAACCCACCAGGCTACCATTAAAGGCAATTGAAAATTTTGGAGTTGTTATGCACTCCTTCACCCAATGGACAAAGGTTGGTGATACCCTAACAGCTAGAAGATAGTGTAGTACAATATCTCATTCAACGATATTGTAAGCCCCCTTCATGAGATCCACTTTATGAGTGCATCTAGGCCTGTCTTTATTTTTGTGGTAGATTTTCACTATTTCCTGCATTAGCAAAACATTCTTTGCAATATTCCTTTTGTTGTATATATAGGTATATACATGGATAGGTTGTAATAATGATGTTTGAGTTTGGAGAATATAGTTTCATAAAGTAAAAATTCAAGTTCTGGAATTTTCTAAGTGAAAATTCAAAATACAACATTTTTGATCAATTAAAATTTTGGCTCGATCAATCGAAAATGGTAAAGAAAAAATCCTGGAGTTTCTAGATGTCTCGATCCTGTTTGATTCCTGTTCAACCGATCAAAAATCGTGAAACAGGATTTTTTGCAAAATTTTCTGTTAGCTATTCAAAAAGGTTGAAGAGGTTTCAAGCCTTTTTAACAGTTTTATGAAACATTTTAACACTTTATAGGTGTCTTTTGAAGAAATATAACCTTATAAGTATAAATGAAGGCTTATGTTCACAAAATAGTAAGTTTGAGATAAACATAAAAAATCTTCTGGTTATTCTCCAGAATTGCTATCTGAACATCTTGGTTGTATCTTGGGGACAAATTTGCGATAATTCTTTAGCAACAATAGTATGGGGGGCAAATATTATCTAAGGAAAATGATATAGTGCCTTCAAGTTATCTATTTTCTGTTTGTCTTTTATATTAATCTTGTTCTTCTATTATTACTTTGTATAATATCCATAACACCTTCTAGGGATGATGGGGGTTTGTTATTGTTGTTGGGTTATACATGTGAGTGAAGTTTCATATTGAATAATGATAAGATGAATGAGTAGTTAATATAACGTTATTGAGTACATACCCATAGGATTTAGACCTTTTAGGTTAAAATGTGTATTTATATGTTATATTAATTATTCAAAGAATCTCTCCAAGGTGTTTATATCCTCAACAAGTGGTATTAGAGCCCATGGTGTTGTATGGCAAAGTTGGCAAGGTTATCAAGGTTTCTTTCGCAGTTGGAGTGGGAATGAGATATGTGTACTTAAAGCTCTTTCACAAATGAAGCAAGGCAGGTCCCTTTTCCTATTGGAGCAAAGACAGTATATTATACCAAGTAAGCCCATAAAGCTCTTATAAACGATTTAGGAAAGGCCAACAAAAGAGTATTATTTCCTATGATGCTAGATAACAATGAGGTGTGAGGTTCCCATGAAGGATAAAAGACATGCGGGGTTGATATGTGAAGGCTCATAAATGATGCACTAATGAAGGGAAACACTCATTGCGCAAGGAAGAGCGAGTAGAACTTGTTCATGGCCTATAGAGAGGTCATGAAGCCTACAAAGAGGCAAACTCTCACACATGAGAGGGAGATTGTTGGGTTACACATGTGAGTAAATGTCCTACATTGAATAATGCTGAGAAGAATGAGTAATTAACATAACATAATTGAGCACATACCACACTACTTAAACAAGGCTTCAATCTATTTACTAAAATTAAAGTAATACATTTGTAGATTATGTTACAGCATGAGGTAAATTGTTTGAAATCTCCCATCTTAGAAGGGTTAGGGGTTTTGGGAATCAAAGACAAGATTGTTGCAATTACCTCACCAAGGAGTTTACCCAATTGAAAAGGACACACTAGCGGCTCTAACGTCTTCATGATCAATGCCTTCATAAAAAATTGGGAAGTAAAACCATAGAATGCATAAGCTTTATCTCCATTAACTAAACAAATCATTCTGAATTTTTGAGCTTGAAACCTCAGCTTGCAAGGCAGATTTCTATTGCTCAGAGATTTTGTTAGTGAGAATCTAAGAGATCAATGCTACATCACTATGATTTAAGCTGATGCTTAAAATACCAAAAATTAAAGATACTCATAAAATTCCTTTGCCATGTCTTATAAGAGCGTAGGGTTTGCAAAATTCTGCCCACTATTGTCAACTAGGCATTTGATAGTGCTCATTGATTTTCCAATGGAAACAATTTTGGGAATAGTAAGGGTATGTTTGGTACATTTAATGAGGATTACGATAGGAATTGTAATCTTTATTACTAGGAATAAAATGTATTGTAATGTAATAACTAAACCTATTCATTAGTTTGGTTGTGAGTTATAACATTAGAATGAAACTTAGCATTTATTTTAAGAAATTTCTTACCCATACAATTACATCTCCTTAAAAATTGTTATTTTTAAATTTAAGAGAGATATGTATTATTTTTTATGATTTTTTATTTTTATAATTATTAGATGTATATGGAAAGTTTGTTTATTTGAAAATATATTAAGTTTTGAAATTATTGCTCTTACTAAGAAATAGTTAATACAACCTTTTAAAGATGAATAGTTATTCCTCATTTTGAAGAATAACTATTCATAAGGAATGATTATTCCTTATAATAAAAACATAACTAAACTAAAGAATAACTAAATCATAGGAATAACTATTATATTACATCGTCTATTACAGTCTACCAAACATGCTCTAAGTATTTCGATTTTGATCCCCTAGTGACAACCACTTTACTTCACTCCAGCTTCTTTCTTTAGAAAACTCTCCCCAGCTTGCACAAGGAACTGATAAAGATGCTTACTTTCCCTCTCCCTCACAATCAAGTGAGCTGTCCCAGGAGTCTGGAATATTGTTTTGGACCTGCTCAAGTTCCATTTTAGCCTTGAGACCTTCAGAGAAATGCAGCCAGATACTTCTCTATTCTAACTCTTCAAAAATCTCTTGTGCTATTGCTTCATGTGGAAACCATACACTTAACCTCTGTACCTATGGGTTTTTTTATTATTAAAATCTAGAACTGCACGCATTTTCACAAAAATAGTTGAGATTTGTTTTTTTTTTTTTTTTTTTCCACAATCATGGAACTGTCTTTTATGTCTTTTTGAGTTTTTCCTGTTAGTATTGCATTTACAAGTTGCAACTCAATACAAAGGCTAACGAGAATCAACTTATATGGTTCCAGGTTGAGAAATCGGAATATTTGTTTAGGCCAAAGTCAATCCAAAAAATGGAACTGTTGGTGCTCTCGCTGCTAGATTGGAAGATGAACCCAGCCATCCCACTTTCTTTCATGAACCACATTATCAAAATGGTTCCCTTGGGAGATCACCAGCATTTGGAGTTCTCTGCATTATTTAATCATCGTGTTCTTTCTCTGCTCAGTGATTTTAAACTAGTGCATTATCGGCCATCTGTAATTTCTGCAGCCGTAACACTTCATGTGATGAAGCATATGGATGTTGGAGGTGCGAATTTGGATTCCTGCATGAATGAACTCTGTGGTACTCTTCAGTTCAACAAAGAGAAACTCGAGGCATGTTATCAACTCATCCGGACTTCTTTAGCCAATGGCAATAACTACTAAATCCTTTTTCCTTTCATTTTTTTCATAGATGTGGTCGACTCCATATAATACAACATATCAGATGTATCTCTTCTAGTCTTTCCATAGAAAACCGATAAAATTGAACGGTATAGAGAAGATTACAACAGGTAGCTTCACCTCTCTCATTATGTACTTTTTCCTAATTTTTATTTATCACTTTCTAAAAGTAAGTTAGATTACATAATAGCTTGGTTATTCCAGCCATACGAAAGTTTGGGACTGTGCACTTTCTGCCCACAATTCTAAATCTATAAAATTAGAAACCAAGTTAGGGAACATGATTCTTTTCATCTAATTTGAAATGGAAAGGGTCCATTCCATAATTAAAAATTTTTATTTCCACACTATTCTTCCACCTGGAAAAAGAATATCTTAATTTCAAACCATGTTCATCTCGTCTATTTTATGATTCAAATTAATTTTTATAAATCTAAAGATGTACTGAATGTTATATCATTTAAAAGTTTAAATAACCTAATAACCTCTACATTATTAGATTTGTTATATAAAATGTGACGTGTGAAATGGAGAAAATGGATAGAAACTTGAAATTGAGGCAATCATATTCCTTCTTGGATGGACGGAAGAAGTAGCTTTACAATTTTTATGGATCTTATAACCATATTGCAAGTAAATGTTGGGATTTTTGTTTTGTCATTGAATAACAACCCCCCCCCCCCCCCTTTTTTTTGGTGGCAAAATGAGCCTTTGCTTATAACGCGGATGGGTCTATTCTCCATAGACTCTAGTGTGGATAAATAAAACACGCAAATGCCCTTTTGCCAATTCATTATCGGCTTTTTCTTTTTTGTTTTTGTTTTTATATATGATAGAATTTTAATTTATAGTATTCATCTCATGATAATTACTCTTATCTTCTGATTAAGATATTAATCAATTTTTTGTATATGCAGAGTTTAAACTCCAAATTTATCATTCGACAATAAAAAAAACCTTACTAATTAAGCTAATCTATCATCTCTTACGAGAAATTAAAGTATAACAACACTTTTCTTTTGAAGGTTTGTTTATTCAATAAAATCATATAGTCCTTAGCTAGGTCTATGTTCCACTATGTTTTCCATCATATTGACATAAAATAAAAACATTTTCATAATACTGTCACGACAAATCTTAAGTAATTGTTTATTACGTATATTTCTTGTTATTAGAGAGCAAAAAAATAATTTTAATGGTAAATTCAAATTAAAAACCTATAACAACTTTCCACCAAAAATTTGATATAAAAGTGTTACGAAAATATTGCAGAGTATCTTTTCTCCAATACAAATGTCTCATAAGTCAAGTGGAAACTATGGTAAGTAAAAACTAAAGTCCCTGCCCTTGTTATCTTGAAGCAAACTACAGGCCCACAACCTCTCTGCCTCTTGGTTGAGACTTAAGAGGCCTTGAATGAGATTCCAAATGGAACCCAAGGCAAGCCAATTATCAAACTAAAAATTTGTAGTCTTATTGTTTCTGTAATGGGTTACGTATTTTTTCCATAATACTCTCAAGTCCATTAATTATCCCATTCATAATTCAATCTCCAATTCCTTGCTTTGGAGTTAAAGATATGGGTGGCAATATTTGAGATAGCATGTGAAAATGGTGCCTATAGTGTTTCATATAATTGGATTTGTATCGAAGTGGATCAACCCACTTTGACGATTAATAGATGAGTTAATTCTGTTTTGACCTGCTTGATCAGCAATCAACCCAAAATAAACTAGTTCATTTTTCGTATTAGGAATTGGAGGTTGAATTAGTAATGAGATAATTACTGGGCTCGAGTGTTATGGAAAAAATAGGCAACGCATTACAGAAACAACTCTACTAGAAGCCATGGGCTCCCTTGCTCTAGTACATGGGTTGCAAGTGTAAAAGCTGGATCCAAATTCAGTAATGGGCTGAGATGGGCAGCAAACAATGGTCAGCTTTATGAAATTGCTTTGGGCCCCCATTTGGAATCACATTCAAAGCCTTTAAGTCTCAACCATGAACAAATTGCTATTAAATCGCAGATATTGTAAAAAGTAGAAGAACAAAAAGTGCAAAATTGTGACTGTTGATAAATAGTAGTTTTCATGAAATGTGGGTCCTAGTCCTAGTAATCATATTTCTAGAGCGCATGATAAATCATTCTGATCCATAACACTTACCTTAAAAGATTTGGTGATCCTGAGTGCCTTATCCCTCATTGTAACCTTCAGCACAGACTTTGTATGCTGCAAATAAAACCATACATGGAAGAGGTCATGGGATAGGCATTTTGTAAAGAGTCTGATCCCGATTAATGGGTGGCTTTAAGGCATTTATTAACATATAATTTTAAGAAAATTTTAACATCATTTTAATGGGAAATATGTAAAACGGTTACGAGATAAGCATTTTGTAAATATATTCGATGAGATCTTGCCGAGAACCTTTGAGATTTGGGTTAGATCTAGTGAGATCCTGTTGAGATCTAGTGAAATCTAGTCAAGATTCGTCGAGATCTAAACCAGATTTGGTGATATCTCGTTCATCGCTGCCTCCATTAGTTTAGTCTAAAACTGAAGAACTGCTTGATCCAATATGGTAGTGCTCATGGTTGGCAACGGGTCCTTCGCTTTGCTACCCACAAAAATCAAGTCAAGTTCAGGTCAGGAACAGAGTCATGACTAGGAGTTAGGGGGGCAGAAGTATAAACCCAAAAAAAAAAAAATAAATAAAAATAAACTCCAAATAAACATTCATTTAATATCAACAAAGAAAAATACACAAAATTATTATTTTTTAAGATATTACAATGCAATTATTTATGAAAATGGAACTCACCATCTTAATATATTATATGTGTGAGGTCTATTAGACACTAACTAATAGACAAAAACACTAAAGACAAAACTACAAAAAATATCACAAAACATCATAGACTATTGCTAAAGACAAAACTACCAAAAAAAAATATATACAAAACATCGATGGCAATAAGAGTTGATTGTTGTGTGTGGTGTTATGTTTGTCAAATGACAACTTTTTCATTTATAAAAGAATATAAATTATGGGCTAAAGACAAAGATGGGTCAGTTAGATTTTTACCTCTCTTTAACTCTTTTTTTCTACTCTGGTTTATTCTGCTTTAAGTCTCTCCATCCCAGGCTTCCAACATCCCTGACTCCCTACTCTTGCTTAGGTGCTCCGTGCTATGAGAGGATACCTTTCTTTCTGTTCTTGGTTGCTAAATTCCTCTCCTTTGTGTTCAGTCGTGAGTTAGTTAGGTTTTTTTTTTTTTTTTTTTTTTTTAATGGCTTAGAAATCCCCTTCTTTTTTCCCTTTTATTATATGTGTGAGGTAAGTTAGGTGTTTCCTACTCTTAGGCTAGGTAGATATCTAATTAAAACCGGCTTTGATTTTTTTTATTTTTTATTTTTTTGCTTGTGTTTGTTTTGGGGTGTTGTTTGGGCTTAATTTTTGTTGTTGGGCTAATATTTTTTTTTTATAGCATTTAAAAATATCAATAATATTGTTAAGGGGGGCAAAGTGCAATTTTATTGAAACAAATTGCTAAAAATAATATATTATATATATACTAAAATTTTTTTTTTTGAAAATCTTGTGGGGGGGGGGGGGGGGGGGCACTGCCCCTAGGTCCAACAATAGTTCCGTCCCTAGTTAAGGTGGAGCCCAAACTCGAAGCATGGATAGCCCCACTTTAGGTCATCAAATTTCATTCAATTCCACCATTGGCTCCAATGATTTCTATTAAGATTTTTCTATTTCTTAAATTTTTTGAATATTAAAAAATTTAATAAATTTTTTTGCCATAGACATTCAAATGTGAGTTAAGTCGGACCTAGAGTTAGTGCCCTCCCTTCCAAGGAGTTGAATTTTCCTCAAGTCTTAAGCATGTTGTCTGGATAATCATTCAATATGGTTCTATTTGGCTTTTTCGTAGGGCTGAAAAGCAAAATGTTTGTTTGTCATGTCAAAGGCATTTTCCCTAATATTGACAAGGAACAACAAAGCAACCAATTAGAATAGACCTATAACAAATGCCCTATTTTTCAAGGCACAAAAATATTTGGGACTTAGCCACCAATTAGGTATTAAAAACTTATCGATAATCTATATTTCCATTACGTTGTACAATTGGATTGTGAAAAATGAGTAACAAATATGTTTTGTGTTGAAGCTTAAATGACCATTTTAGTGACATGCATGGTTACTTTCAATACTATACATGACAACATTAAAGATTTTTAGCCCTTAGCTGTGTTCCTTAGTATTAAATGTTAATCGCCTTCAAGAAATAATTATTTTTGGGTTACTTTTATGTATGATGATATTGCAGAATTATTAAAGTGTACTTTTGGAAGTTTTTAAAATGCACATAAGAAAAAAAAAAAAAAAACTCAAATCTATTTCCATTGAACGAGATACTGCAATGACAAAAGTATGAGTTGAGATGATGCTAAAAATGATGCAAAATGACATCAAGAAAATTTTGGAAGCTTTTTTATTTTTTATTTTATTTAAAAAAACTTGTATGTTTGTGTACAAAAATAAAAACATTTAAAATTATTGATTGAAGATAAAATTTGATTAAAAGCACCTTAACCATAAACTTAAGCATAAACATAAATTGAAACGGAGAAATTTTTTTTTTTTTCTTATTTTTTACCAAAAACATGTGTTTTTTAATCATATATAAATATGGAATATGTAACTATTCAATCCATATTTGAATTAGTTATACAAGTAACAAATCAATTTTTGATTATAAATGCAAGAGACGTTTTAACTTTCAGTCTTTAGACTCTAAGAAATTTTTAGTGTCTCTCCTATAGCACTTGAGCATTTGGTGAGGAAAACAATGATCACCCTCCCTAATAGATGATTCACAATTCTAATATTGCGTATTAATTTTTCAATCAATTTTAGGCCATATGCACAAAACAGAATGAAGTATTTTCAAACTTCATTTGAAAGAGTTTTGAGAAATGTTCGGGAACAAAATATTTTCAAGATGCATTCAAAAGACTAGTTATGTATGGCGTTTTGTCCTTTCTTGTAGCAACAATTCAGTTAAACTTTAAAGATTTAATACAGTTATATTTTAAACTTATGTCACATTTTCAACTTTAAAGATTTGATACAGTTATATTTTAATGGAGTATAATATAATTTTTTTAGATTAGTTAGTGTAGATTTGTCAATTGAAAATGTGATTTTAGTTTTTGTAAGTTTTCACTAGCCAAACATAATTTATTTTGCAATCATGGAAAATGGTATTGACGTGAAAATGTTAGTGGAAGCTTTACCCAAGGATTGATGAATTTTTATAATGCTATGAGAGGAAGAACACATAATTATCTGTTGTCTAGAATCTTCAAACTCACATGGATTTCAATTTATCATTAGGTTTTTACAAATTAATATATGTTAAACATGGTGACCGTTGATTGCAAATTAGTAAAATTTTGTAGTTTGTAACTTTACATTTGATTTTAAAATAACTTTTTTTTATTCAATTTACTTATCTTTATTTTATTTATATTTCTTCATTATTATTATTTTTTTGAACACACCTTCAACTACTATATATAAAACTTTAATAAGGAAAACAAAAAAGGCATGAGATAATTAATGATGAATATCATCATATCAGAATATGCTTTATTAATTAGATGAGATGTGTTGGGGGGGGGGGGGAGAGAGAGAGAGAGAGAGAGACATTTTTTTGGATTTAGATCCTCTAGATTTCTTAGAGTACTCAACTAATAGATTTCTTTAAATCCTAACCACTCTTTTATGATTTAAGGATTTAAATTCTGTAATGTCAGTATTTCACTAATAATACTCTTAAAATAATAAAATAATTCTTCTAAAAAAATTAATAAAATAATTTTGCAAACAAAATAATTAAGATTATTGTTAGTAGAATGTTGACATGGCAAAATCTAGACCATTAAATCATTAAATAAAGAATGGTTAAGATTTAAGGAAATCTATTTAGTAGAGTGCCCTAGGAAATTTAGATGATTTGAATCCCTTATTTTTAGGTTTAGAAATAGGTATGAAATGTAATAAATAAGGAATAATTAATGAGATCCTAATAAGAATATTAGCATTAATGAGTTTTTTTTTTTTTTTTTTTTTTTTTTTTTTTTTTACCATTAATCTACTTAAATCCAATGGTTTAGAAAATGTGTAACTCTTACATCAGGTGTAACTTAGACCCATCTCATATATAATATATAAAACTTTAATAAGGAAAATGAAAAAGGCATGGAATGATTAAAGATGAATATTATCAAATCAGAATATGCTTTATTAGATGTGATAAAAAATTCTCCCAATTTTTTTCACCTCTTCCTTGGTTTCAAAGTCCGTTAAATTACTATGCGAGTCTCTCTACTTTAACTCTACTTCCTTATTTTTTTAATGTTTAGAAATTTGGAATTTTTTTTTAATGTTTAAAGTATTGGATTGTTTTTAATTATTGATTTCAAGGTTTCTTTGTGCGTATGGTAATGGTATGGGTATGTTTTGTCGCAATTTCTACTCTCAATTTTAGTTATTTTTAAAAAATTATAAATTTGGATAGTTTTTAATTTTTGAAATGGACAAAGTTTAGCTACAAAACTAGTTGTAGCCAAACTGGTCTAATAAGATGACATGTGTAAAAAATATCATGTGCATTGCACATAATTATTTAAGTAAACTTAACTCAATTAACCCTAGTTAACTACACCACCTATTAAAAAAATAAAAAATAAAAACTAAAAACTAAAAGACTAAAAACCCTCAAAAATTTTATACGTATGATCTCTCTCTCTAAACTATAACCCAGAAGGTCATAACCCAGCTCCAACCAATCACCTATAGCCTCCTATCTCCACCGCCGGCCGACCAGCCCAAATCCTTCTCTCTCCACTGCCGGCCAACCTCAAATCCCGTACTATCTCCACCGCCAGCCAACCACCCCAAATCCTCTTCTGTCTCCACCGCCGGCCAACCACCTCAATCCTCCTCTGTGTCCATCGCCGGCGCACTCAGTCTCTGCCGCTTCACCAGTTAGAACTAAATTTCCTTTTTAATTCCTTTTGTTTTATTCATAGAAGCAGTGGATCCTCCTGTCTCCACCGCCGACCAATCTAAAATCCTGTACTGTCTCCATCGCTGGTCCACCTAGTCTCCGTTGCTTCACCGGTTAGAACTAAATTTCCTTTTGTTTTATTCATAGATAACTAAAATTTCCTTTTTAATTCTATTAATTTTTTTCTGAATGAATTGTGTTTGATTATTAATGTGAGTTCTAGATTTTCTGGTTTTTTATTTTTTTATTTTTGTTTAATTATTAATGTGCCTTTTTTAGTTTGATTGTTCATTGATAACCTTGATTCCTTCAAGAACTGAAGATGATTTTCTAGCGGTTGTTTATAAGTTACCAAATCTAGTTTAATTTACTTATTAAAAAAATGAATTTATGTGTATTTCTTCTCTAATATGTAATAGTGTTGTTATTTGCTGTCTTGTACTATGGTTTTGTTGTAGTTTTTATGATACTAAATTTAGCTGAGTTGTAGAAATTGTATTCATTTTTCTTTAGTATTGAATTTATCTTTGATTCATCTAAAAAATTTTTTTTTGTTCATATTGACTTGATTTTCAAAAGTATAAGAACTGAGAGTAAACTTTATAGGCTTCTAGATTTATACATTCTAAAACTCTAGTGTTTCTAAGTAATTCATGGAGAGTATTCTTTAATGGGTCTTGAATATTGGAATACTTTTTTTAAAAATTGTTTATAAAATTTTTCCTTTTTTCTGATTTGATTTTGAATATGTATCTTGACTACAAGTGATGGATACTAGTCAAATCATTTTATTGGAAGATGAATTGAATGATTGTATAGCTGATCAACAAGAGGAGGCTCAAATAGAACCTACTCATGGAAGCCCAAAAAATTCAAATACTCCAAGTAGACATAGCAAGGAAATTGTAGAAGTACCAGAAATTGTATTGGAAGATGAATTCATTGGTTGGATAGTTGATCAACAAGAGGAGACTAAAGTAGAACCTACTCTTGGAAGCCCAAACAAATCAAATACTCCAACAATTGGCATGAAATTTGATTGTGATGAGAGTGCATATGAATTTTACAAAGAATATGCTCACCGAATTGGCTTTAGTGTACGGAAACATTTTGTAAAGCGAGGAAATGCAGGGCAAATTATAAGGAGAACATTTAGTTGCTCAAAAGAGGGTGAACGAGCTGTTGACAAACGTCACGAAAATGCATCTTATCGTCGTCCAATTTCACGAATAGGTTGTTTAGCACAGATGACTTGTCATCTTCAAAAGGATGGTATGTTACATGTTGTTTCTTTTCATGGTCAACATAGTCATGAGTTTGCTCCTTCACCAATGAAACATATGTTAAGATCGAAGAGAAAAAATTCATCTGCTCAAAAAGCCATTGCAAATGATGTAGAGAGGTCTGGAATATCAATTAAACAAACCATTGAATTATTGAGCATGCAAGCTGGGGGTCGTGAAAATCTTGGGTTTATGGATGTTGACTATAAGAATCATGTACATAATGAGAGGATGATGGCTTTGAGGAAAGGATATGGACCTGCTATGATGGAGTACTTTCATAAGATGCAATTGGCAGATCCATCTTATTTTTATTCAATACAAGTTGATGATGATGGTCAAATCATGAACATTTTTTGGGCTGATGCTAGATCAATAGTTGATTACGAGCACTTTGGTGATGTTGTTTGTTTTGACATAACTTATCGAACAAATAGATATAATCGTCCCTTTGCTCCATTCGTTGGGGTTAATCATCACAAACAATCAATTATCTTTGGTGCATCTTTACTTTATGATGAGACTATATGTAACGACTCAAGGAAAAACGCTAGCCACATCTGCGCTGTACCTCAAAAGGACTAATCACAATTGAGGCTCCTTGCAGTTGTTAATAAAGCTCAGTTCAACCCAGTAAATACCTGATGTGGGACTCATCACACACCCCACACACATCACACAATCAATCAAATTGGGGCATCACACTATAGAGTCATTTAAGTGGTTGTTTGAAACTTTTTTAACTGTAATGTCAGGAAAGCAGCCAAGAACTATACTTACAGATCAATTTGCTGCAATGGCTAAAGCAATAATAGAGGTATTTCCTAAATCTAATCATCGTTTGTGTGTATGGCATATTTATCAGAATGCTACTAAGAATCTACATCATGTATTTCATCCATCTAAGCATTTTGCAAATGATTTTAGTGATTGTTTGTATGAGTATGAAGATGAAGATGAATGGCTTGTTTCATGGGATTATATGCTTAAGGAATATGGTCTTATTGATAATAAATGGTTATGTAGCATATTTGATGTGAAAGAAAAATGGGCTATGATATATGTTCGACATATGTTCACTGCTGATATGAAAAGCACCCAACGTAGTGAATCAATAAACAATGTGTTGAAGAAATACTTGAAACCAAAACATGATTGTGTGCGCTTTTTAGGACATTACTCTAGAGTTTTGGTTGATAAGAGACATCAAGAACTACAGGCAGAGTTCAAAATGAGGCAAATAAAACTGATTTTACAATCTAATGTAGAGATGTTGAGACATGTTGTAGAGCTGTACACTCCAAAAATTTTTCAAATGTTTCAAGACGAATATATGAAGATTGCTGATTGTACTATATACAAGGCTAATAAATCTGATACTATCACAGAATACAAGGTCAAATACAATCAAAGAATTCAAGAGCACCTAGTTAAATATGAAGCCTCAACTACAACGGTGGAATGCAGTTGCAAGAAGTTCAGCTTTGTAGGAATTCTTTGTGCCCATGCTTTGAAAGTTCTTGAACATAAAAATGTTAAAGGACTTCCCATCCAATATGTATTGAAAAGATGGACGCAAGATGCAAGGGCTAGTTCTATCAAGGACTATCATGGCATTGATATTAAAGGTAATGCTCAAGAGTCGATAGGAAAACGCTACTCTCATTTGAGTCACAATGCTCGTGAAATTTCCACACTTGCAGCAAAGAATGAGATAATGTATGAACATACCAAAGAATGTTTTGAAAAATTAATGAGGGATTTGCAAGAGATTAGAAAAAAATGTCATTCGAATAATATGGAGAGTTGCATAGAGGTCCATGGTGATGTTACTACAGATGTTTTATAAGGTGATAGCATGCATAGGATTAAAACAAAACTTACTGTTGGGCGTCCAAAGAGAAGATTGAAATCTACATTAGAGAAGAAAAATGGTAAATCTCGAAGCAAAACAACACATGCTAAAAAACATGCCATTGGCTTACAAAAAAAAAGCTTGTGAGGCGAGACATGTTGAATCACTTGGAAGCCTAAATAAAGTAAGATTTGTTACATTCCACTGTAATATATCAATCTTATAGGCACATAAATTTGTTTACAGTTTATGTGACAATTATTCTTTGCAATTGTTTTCAGGTTTCAGCAACTACTTCTGATGTTATCCAAGAAGAGCATCATTTTGGCAAAAGCACTAAATAGGTTGGAGTTAGGGTGCAACTTTATTGGATGGAGATTGAAGACTATGCAGTTTTATTTGTTAGAGATTGAAGACTATTTTTTATTGTTAGACTATTGGCAAATTGTTAACCTTTTAGTATTTTTTATTGTGATGCCATTGGCATATTGAAGACTATTTTTAATGGTTAGACCATTGGCAGATTGATGATTCCATACTAATCATATTGTCATGTGAGGCGGAATATAGTTTAGGCTGACTTTATTTTAGCTATTGTGAGAGATATGTTTGTGGTTCAAAATGGTACCACTTGTTCTGCAGTCCTAGTTTTACTTGTTTTGCAATCCTAGTTTACCACAAGTGTATTGTAACTTTCAGTATGGAAGATTTGAAATTCCCTGGCAAAGAAGCCCAATAATAATTCTGCTCTATTGATATCCATTTCCTTGCAGTATCCATTTCTTAATGCCTTGCATATTGCTATATCAGGTGGCACACCTAATTTAACCATTTCTTTCATTACATATTCACCCTCCATACTTTTGTTTATTTTACACAAGCAGTCTATTATAGCTCTATATGCAGTGAGATTGGGTTTTAAATTTTATACACCATCTCAACTTTCCAAGCTAATGCCTCTGCCACATAATTTTCAAAGAAATTCAAATTACTGCAATAGCAGATAAGAAATAACCATTTTAATAATAAATTGTACCACTCAGGTAAAGGACTAAATACTTGGCTCAAGTGCTTTCATCAAGATCTTACAACAAAACTTAATTCACGTTGTGACCCAACAAGCATACAATCCATTGCCAATTGCAAAGGCAATAAAATATACTCCAATGCCTTTAATGGCAGGTTTTTGGAAGCAAATAAGGAGAATTCCAGCAGATAGGGACATTACAAAAGAGCTCCATAGTATGAAATGAACCATAAATAAAGCCCATTCCCTGACTGCCTTTTGCCATGCCAATGCAAGAGTAATGCTCAAAAAAGATGCAACTTCAACTTGTGGCAGATAAAACTGCAACACCATTTTCTCTTTCGTTTTAATAGATTCTGATGCTTGTATTTGGCCTTGAATTCCCTTGAATATAAGAAAACAAACTAACCCAACAATAGCAACCATGTGCAAAAGGAACAGAAACAGAGATATTCTGTCTGTATAAGCTCTTGAATTCAGTGTTGTCAGTGATGGTTGCTGTGCAAAAAGAGAGAAACCAAAAAAAAAAAAAAAAAAATCACATTCTTGACTTGAAAATTAAGCATAGATTTTAACTCATTCTTTAGTTATACATGAAACTTGACATGAGATGAGAGATAGTAAGAAGGAGCCAGAAAAATTCAAATTTGCCATTTGTGAACAGCAAATATATAAGCTATTATTTTTTAATCTTATGAAAACTGACTTCTAATTGTACCCATAAGAAAATAGACAAGTTCTTTTGAGATGACAGACTAGAAAAAGGTTCAAAAAAATTTCTCCTTTTGCAGACTATGAAACACAAACAATACTTGTAAATAGAATATAGGATCTCTCCAACACTTTTTAGATTTGTTTCAATTCAAAAATAGAATAAAAAGGTAGAAAAAAAAGTTTAAAAAATTTTGACTGTAGCTTCAAAAGCAAAATAATTGCACAAGATGCAAGCACTAGTTGATAGCTAAGCATTAACTTTGCCAGAGTTATACACTAGGTTCTTGGCCAGGCACATAACCATACTGAGAGTCTGAGAGATTCTTTCCAGAAGACTTCTAGCGGCAATTGGCCGATTCTCTTCACACAGTTTAACCACTAGATATTCATAAAAGTCAGCAAAAATAGGAATTTCAAACCCTGAAGCTCTGACAACCATTTCAAAGTTGAAAGCAACTTACTCTTGTTTCTATGTCCTTCCACAACAACTCGACAAGTAAAACTATCCAGGCAAACCCCATTTCCTATCACTCATACAACAATGACTTTGACAGTTTGAGACTTAAATCATTCTTGACCCAATTGAAGAAAGTGAGAGCTGATGAGGAATCAAATTGAAACCTCAACTGAACTTAAAAAAACCAGCTAGCAAATCCTCTTCAGTTCTTGAAAGAATTAAAAAAAGTAAACACTATTACATATTAGAGAAGAAATACACATAAATTCATTTTTTAATAAGTAAATTAAACTAGATTTGGTAACTTATAAACAACCGCTAGAAAATCATCTTCAGTTCTTGAAGGAATCAAGGTTATCAATGAATAATCAAACTAAAAAAGGCACATTAATAATTAAACAAAAATAAAAAAACCAGAAAATCCAAAACTCACATTAATAATCAAACACAATTCATTCAGAAAAAAAAAATTAATAGAATTAAAAAGAAAAATTTTAGTTATCTATGAATAAAAAAAAAAATGAAATTTAGTTCTAACCAGTGAAGCGGCGGAGACTAGATGGACTAGCGGTGGAGATAGTATAGGATTTTAGATTGGCCGGCGGTGGAGACAGGAGGATCCGCCGCTTCTATGAATAAAACAAAAGGAATTAAAAAGGAAATTTAGTTCTAACCGGTGAAGCGGCGGAGACTGAGTGCGTCGGCAGTGGACACAGAGGAGGATTGAGGTGGTTGGCCGGCAGTGGAGACAGAGGAGGATTTGGGGTGGTTTGCTGGTGGTGGAGACAGTACAAGATTTGAGGTTGGCCGGCGGTGGAGAGAGGAGGATTTGGGCTGGCCAGCCAGCGGTGTAGATAGGAGGCTATGGGTGATTGGTTGGAGCTGGGTCATGACCTTTTGGGTTACAGTTTAGAGAGAGAGATCAGACGTATAAAATTTTTGAGGGTTTTTAGTTTTTATTTTTTATTTTTTTAATAGGTGGTGTAGTTAACTAGGGTTAATTGAGTTAAGTTTACAAAAATAATCATTTGCAATGCACATGATATTTTTTACACAAGTCATCTTATTAGACCAGTTTGTAGCCTAAGGCTACAACTGCTTTTGTAGCTAAACTTTGTCCTTTTGAAATTGGGTTTTCTCATGTAACATAATATATTGGAGTGATTGCTTGGTGTTAAAACACAAATATTAGTGCACTTTTATTCATATTTCGTGTAACATTAGGGTGTTAATTTTATATATATTTTTTAATAATTAAGTTAGGGTATAAGATGTTGATATTAATTTTGTACTTATAAATTGATTTATATAGACATTTTTTATTTTTTATTTTTTTGAGAAACCAGACTATAAGTCTAGAATATTATTGAAAAGAATAAAAACAACAGTTCAGTGAACATCAAACAGAAGCAAGGACACTATGTCATCAGGTGGGCCGTTCAACCAGACCAGAGCACTCCTAAAAGCTTTTGCTTTTTTTTGCAATAGCACCAGCCACACTATTACAAACTCGACTGGTATGAGCAAAAACACATGACTCAAACACCAAAGCTAGACTGCGGATGTCTTCTATGACGACACCGTAAGATGAGAGACCAACATTATTTTGGTTTAAAGCATTGATAACCATAGCTGAGTCCCCTTCAAAAATCACTCTTTGTAATCCAATTTCTGCAGCAAATTCGATAGCTTTCCAGCACGCTAAAGCTTCCATTTCAACAACCGAATGAGTCAGCAACATTGAGGAAGATAATGCACCAACAAACTCGCCTCTCCAATCCTGAACAACGACATTGATACTAGCCAAATGCGCCTCCCTGAACATTGCAGCATCGAAGTTGACTTTATGATATTGTAAGTCAAGTTTGGTCCAATGTTGCAATGTAGGTGGGGATGGGATGACCGGTTCAATCTGCTGGGCTGCCAGAAAATCTTGCAGCAAGTTTCCTGCCATTGATAGAATCTGGTCCGTAGCTCTCACAGGTCTACTGAAGTGGATGGTGTTTTGTCGGTTCCACAGCAGCGATGCTGCAATGGAAAACACCTCCTTTCTATAGTCCTCCTTAACCTGCAAAAAAAGGGAGAGTAAGTCGCTAAAACTTTGGGGTTGGGGGAGATTTGCTTGGTTAAAGCAGTGGGATGAGCTCCAAACGGTCTCCACTTCTCTGCATGACTAGATAGCATGCAACGGATCCTCGGGATAAAGTTTGCAAAGCTCACACTGATCAGATGGTGTGATTTTTCTCTGGAACAAGTTACTCATAGTTCGAAGAGCGTTATTACACGCTCGCCAGATGAAATGCTTAAACTTGTTAGGAACCCGAAGCCCCCACACTACCTTCCAAAACTGATTCAGAACAGACCAGTTTGAAGTTTTTGCCTGGCTGACTTCCACCCCAGAGACCAGGAGTTTATAAGCGCTACTTGTGCTAAAAACACCTGAAGGAGTACAGCCCCATGCAATTTTGTCTAGAGGACAACGGTGACTCAGAGGAATACCTAATATGGCAGCTGCTTCATGTGGCAAGAAGAGTTGATTAACACGGTCAGCTCTCCACACTCCCAACTCTGGGTTAATCAAAGTTTGAACCTTTGTTTCAGCTGCAACAGAGGGCAAAGGGGAGATAATGGGACTCCTGGGGCTACCCGGCAACCATCTATCCTCCTTAATTCGAACATTCTACCCGTTCCCAATATGCCACACCATCCCCTTCCAAATCACCTCTCTTGCACTAAGGATACTCTACCAAGCATAAGACCCCGTGTTTGAATCCTTTGCCTCCAAAATTGAGCAATTAAGGAAAAATCTTGCTTTAAATACCCAATGACAAAGGGAATTGGGATTATTTATGATCCTCCAAGCTTGCTTGGCCAACAACGCATCATTGAATTTTTCTATCTCCTTAAACCTTATACCACCCATATCCTTATCTTGACAAAGTTTCTTCCAATGGACCCAATGAACTTTTCTACTACCATCCCTATATCCCCACCAAAACTTATGAGTTAGAACCTCCAAATCTTTTATCAAGCCTTTTGGGAGCTTGAAACAACTCATGGTATAGGTAGGAATGACCTAGATCACTGCTTTTATAAGAACTTCCCTTCCGGCTTGAGATAGGATTTTTTCCTTCCAACCCTACAACTTCTTCCAAACTCTTTCCTTGATGTAGACAAAGCTTTGTTTCTTTGCCCGACCAACAAGGGCTGGCAACCCTAAGTATTTCTCATACTGATGAATAGCCGAAACCCCCAATAAAGCTTGGATCTGAAACTTCACTTGGACTTGAGTATTTGAGCTGAAAAAAATATTGGTCTTCTCTCGATTAATTTTTTGCCCCGAACCCCTTTCATAGACAGCTAATACATCCAATATTCTTTGGCACTCAGCTTCCGTAGCACAGCAAAAAAGCACGCTGTCATCTGCAAAAAATAAATGGGAAACCCGAGGCCCATTTCTACAAATAGCCACACCTCTGATATCATCATTAGCTTCAGCTTTTTGGAGTAAAATCTGTAAACCCAAAGCACATAATAAGAATAAGTAGGGGGATAATGGATCACCTTGGCGTAAACCTCTTGAAGGTTTGATGCTACCCACAGGCTGCCCATTTAAAAGAATCGAATAGGAGACCATTTTCATGCATGACATTATGATTCGGATCATTTTTTCATCAAGCCCCAGATGATGCATAATTTTCTCCAAGAATTCCCATTCAACTCGGTTGTAGGCTTTGTTCATATCAAGCTTGAGAGCCATAGACCCCAATTTACCGGTTGTCTTTCTTTTGAGATAATACAAAGTTTCAAAAGCTACAAGGATATTGTCAGAAATGAGACGCCTCGACAAGAAAGCACTTTGAGAATCTGGAATTTTTTGGATTAAAAACTTCTTCAAACGATTAGCAACCACTTTAGCAATAAGTTTATAAATAACATTATAAAGACTTATAGGTCTAAAGTCAGCCACCTTTTTCGGATCTTTAATTTTAGGGATAAGAGCAATATATGTGGTATTTAGAGATTCGGGAATGAAACTAGAATTCAAAGCATTAAGCACAACCTCCGTGACATCTTTACCCACAATATGCCAAAAAGATTTATAAAAAATAGATGACAAACCATCAGGACCCGGTGCTATGAGTGGGGCCATTTGTTTGAGAGCTTGAAACACCTCATTTGCATGAAAATCATTAGCAACTCCCACATTATCATCAGCCATGACAGTGTGAAGAACACCATCAAGAATTTCCTCAAAACCCGTAGTTTTTGAGGAGGTAAAAATGCCCTCAAAATACCTCTCAACCACCTTACCCATTGCTACCTCCTCTTCAATCCAAACCCCATTCTCATCTTCTAAACCTAAAATGTGGTTACGTCTATTCCTTTGGTTAGCTCGACAATGGAAATATTTAGTGTTGCTATCACCCTCTTTCAGCCAAGCATTCCTAGACCTTTGCTTCCACATCACCTCCTCCTTGGTTTTTAATTGTTGGATTTCCACTCTAAGAGCTTGAAGTCGAGTAGGTTGCTGCCTATAACCATCAGATTCCTCTAAGGATTTTAAGTCAGCCAATTTTCTCTGTAGCAAATTACGAACAAGCATAAATCTCTAAGGTTCCACTCTCTGCAACAATTTTCTCTGCAACATTTTCTCTGCCTATAACCAAAGGACTTACGGTTCCACTCTCTAAGGTTGTCTTGACAAGCATAAATCTTTCTATTGAAATTCCAAACCGAACCCCCCACAGAGTCATCTCCCCATGCATCTTTTACCACTCCTTCACAAGAATTATCTTTCAACCACATAGCCTCAAAACGAAAGGGGCGACCCTTGCGGTAGAAACGTTTAAGCTCCGAATCTAAACACAGAAGAAGGGGTTTATGATCTGAATGAAAAACATCCAAGTGATGAATGCGTGAGGTTGGGAACTTGAGGATCCAATCTATGGTTGCCACCCCTCTATCTAATCGAATCCAGACATTCTGATCCCCAGGTCTTCTATTACTCCAAGTGAAAGGAAACCCATTGAAACCCAAATCCTTCAAACCACAAAAATCAAGAGCATCACAGAACCCTTGCATTTGCCGTTCCGATCTATCAAGCCACCCTTGCTTTTCCTCAGCCAACAAAATTTCATTAAAATCACCTATGCAAATCCAAGGAAGGGAAACCCGAGTACTAAGAGCCTTGAGGAGGGACCAAGAGTCTTCCTGACTGGCGATGTCAGGGTCACCATAGAAACTCGTTAACCGCCAGGCGTCATCAACTCCATGGTCAATGATAGCATCTATATGAAGGTTAGAATAAGATTGTATATCCACCCTTATATCATTAGGCCAAAAAAAAGCTAGCCCACCCCCAATATTATGCCGGGGAACCACAAAAATATTAGATTTTTGAATTTTCCTTCCTACTCGCTCTAACACTACCTTCTCAACCTTAGTCTCCATTAAGAAAACTAACTTGGGATCTTTGTTGCCGACTAAAGCAACTAGTTCATCCTCTGTCTGTGGGTTCCCAAGCCCACGACAGTTCCAACTTAAGCAACTCATTGGGCTCGGTGGTATTGGGAACCAGCCACCACCTCAAAATTCTCCTTATTATGGGAGTAGGAAAAATCCATACATTGCCTTTTATTCAAAGTGACTTCATCAGGATCTATCTCAGGGCGTCGCTCCAAGTTACTCGGCTGCCTGTCTACATCAGACTGTTGACTTAGACGAGCAATTTTCTTCCAGGTTCTTAAAGGGATAGACTTTACAACACTGTGGTTAGTACAATCCTCTAAAGGACTTGGCCGAATCTTCATCCCACTAGCAAAACTGTTACCACCATTATTTCCTTCCTTTAATGTCAAACCCACCACACCCCTTTCAATCCGAGAGGAATAGCACACACTATGGCCTTCAATCCCATCACTGTGTCCCTGATCTTTACCCTTTGAATAATCCTCTTTACATAGCTTAGGACCACCCTTCTCAATGTTGCGCTGATCCACTTTCATTGTAGAAGCCGCACCACCCTTTGAACCATGTCTAGAGGATGTTGAAAAATTATCAGCAGTTTGTCCATTGCCCTTACCTGATGAAGATGTAAATTTTCTACCCCAAGGCGCTTGACTGCGAGAGTTACCTGAGATCACAGCAACTGAATTTCGAGTTTGTCGAACCTGTTCAGCCCACATCTACTCACCGTACTGTTGATCCTCTCTTTTCAAGTTCCCTTTCCCCTTCAACCACACTTCACAATCCCTCTCACCATGCGAAACCCGTCCACACCAATAGCAAAAGTTGGGTAACGTTCATAGTGGATACCAACCCAACCAATGTGTTTTCCTTCAGCCCATAACTTACAGCAGCGTGGAAGAGGTTTAGTTATGTCAACCGCAACTCGGACTTGCAAAAACTCTCCACCGGCCCCATCATCCTCTGTATCGGCCACCTAGATCACTGAGCCTATCATTTTACCAATGGTTTCACCAGTCTCATGATTCAAGCTTTTCTCAAGCACGTTATGGATTTGCACCCAAAATGTGACACAATCAAACTCTAAGAAAGGGATAGACTCCACATCAGACGCCTTTTTGAAAACCACCAAACTCTTGTCGAATGACCATGGCTCATATTCCAGCACCCTCTCAAGATCGAGAACATCTTCAAACTCAAACAACAGAATACTCTCTCCGATATCTCGGATCTTAAGTTCACCAGCAGGTTTCCACAACGGCTTAAATGTACGGGCCACCGCATCGATATTTAGAGTGCGCTTAGTGAAAAACTTGCTAGCCAAACGATGTATTACTACCTCCTCCTGATGGGCCACCTCTGCCCCGCCCTCTTCATCCTCTATTAAAGAAAATCGTGACCACAACTCTTCAAGGCCAGCCATAGATAATACAGAACCAAAACAACAACAAAACCAACTGTCGCACTACAAACCACCAGACCCCACCATCCTATCAAACACTAAAAGTTGAAGGGAACAAGAAACCTAAACCAGGTTAGGTACAAAATTCTACATGCGTGGGAAGAGAAAACCCTAAACCCTAGCCGTGGGAAGAGTCAACCCTAAACCCTAGCCGCGAGAGAAACTGCTTGATTTATATAGACATTTTAGAGTGATAAGACTTGATAGAAATTACATGACGCAGACATGTAATAATGGATAGAAAAAACACTATTGACTAATAACTTTTCTTTATGTCATTTCCTTTATTAGGCCTATAAGGAAATTGTGTAATAGATTTTTTTTTTTTTTTTTTTTTTTTTTTTTTTTTTTTGAATGGAAATTGTGTTATAGATAGTTGTTGGAGAAATTGAAAATTTTATGATTTTTAATGCCTGTTCCTTATTAGGCTAATGTTTTAAGCTTAAAGGACCTAGTGTCTATTAGGCAAAAAGATTTTTGCATTTTGCATTCCATTTTTTGTCTCAATTTTTTATTTATTTAAATCTAATGAAATTAATTTTTTTTAAATAAGTTAATTTTTATCTTTCTTTTTTTGTCACATATTTAACAAATAAATTATCAAAATGTATATTTTTTGTCTCATATTTTAACAAATAAGCTAAACGAAATCAAACAAATGGTGTGTTATAGATAGTTCATGTGGGCTTTGCTATTTCTCCGTCAGATCACATTCACATTAAGCTAATGAGCTCCAAAAATACAATAGAAACTAAAGGAATACACCAACTTAGAGTCCTTGACATACAATTTCATTTAAAAATAAAAATAATAAATAACAACAACAATAGGACATAAAGAGTACTTCATTTTTAAAAGATACTTATAAATTTTTTTGAAGAAAGTGACTCTATTTTCCAAGCATTATCTCCTTCAAATTAGACACTTCAGATACTTCTAAAAACCCCTTTAGGACCTCTTGCAAGTTCATTATTGACACTTAAAAGCAAGCTTGCTTTTATTTCATCAGATTTCACCTAATTCTGGCAATGATATGGTGGCTGTATATTAGCCAGAGAACGCCATCAGCAAATTTCATTACTTTTAAACTATTCGAATATTTCTTATTTTTATATATGTGAACCACTAAAATGATTCGCAAAAAAATGCTAATATGATTCTTTGTGATCAAGAGTTATTCTTTTTATCTTTTGATTAAGTTTGACATGCTTTTGTAGCAAGGAGGAAAAGTAAACAAATGTCCTAAAGATATTAGTTAAAGAAATATTTTTAGATAGTTTTTATAAAAAAATATATATATATTTAATTTTTTTTAACAATTTTTTATATTTTTCATAAAAATTATATCAAATCTTTCTTAATATAATGCATTAACCAAATGCCACCAGTTAACTAGCCCATTGTATTAAGAAGCCATCACAAATTGGTTGGTGAGAAGTACCACATTACCTTTTTCAAAGTATCTAATAATTTTCCATAGTGGACTGTTTGTTCTTGGCTGTAGGTTGGGTCTTTGTCTTGCCTAGTCAAAATTGGCAACCCAAGTTGGACAGACTTGTAGACATCATGAGTACAACATTAATGATTGATGTATACAAGTCTTAGCATATGTTTCCAAGGGAGTAAGAGAAAGACAAAAATGGGTACTAATTCTATTGAAAACTAAAGAACAATAGGCTTCAATACTATCAAAAACAAGACAACGAACATGTGTTATCTCAAATCTCAATCAAGACATGTACACAATAAAAAAAGGAAAAGAAAGAAAGGAAAAAATAAATAAAAATAAAAGATCACGCAACAAATACTGCAAGCTTTATAGTTATATGATGGCTAGTAGGTCCAGCTGCAGTTTGAAGGTAGATATGAATGGAGGATATCAATATTTTTCAGAGTTGAGGAGATTTAGGGGTGTTTAATAAAGGAGTTTGAATAATATTGTTTGAGTGTTTTTGATATACGTGTGGATGAATAAGTGTGAAAATGTCTATTAGTATGTTTACCATGCTCTAAAAGTTGCTTGAAATGGCCTACCAAACAGGCCCTTGGACACAAAACCCAGGCCCAGGAACCTGCATCAAAGGAGTACTTCACAGCCACATATATATTAAGTTCAGAAAACACTGGCGAAAAGCTTTCATTGACATCCAAAATCTGCCATGAGGTACCACCCATTGATGGTACACTAAAAATTATCTAAGCTTAAGGGGAGGTTATCCTGGGCTAATTGCAATCAACTTGGTTGCTTTCGCACAAGCCTCCTAGAATAAATATATACATACACACGAAGATCTACCTGTAGAGAGATGCAAGACTAATGTGAAATCAGAAACATATATATCTTACATGAGTTCCCAATTTAGTAGGTTATGATAGTGGTAATTAAGGATGTTGAATGTGCAATAAAATCAATGAATTAAAGAAATAAAGTACATATATAGAGGATGATGCTTACAAAGGATTGCAAGAGGCATTTACATATAAGTACTATCAGTAATCATCACATTTGGGCCTGCGTGACTCCCCTCATGCCAAGTAGGAAGGTTGCCAACACTCTTTGACAAGCTTCATAGATGGCATTCAGGGAGCCAGGCAAGCATAGCTAGGCATATCAACAGTAGACGAGTACTACTACCAGACTTGGCGTGGTCCCCTAAGTTTTGAGCTTCCCAAACCTGTAAAATCACCACAAAGTTATGTAAGCATTTAGAATTACACCCAAGTACAAAAACTATGGCAATCAAGAACATAAAATTCTTCTTGCCCTACCTTTAAAAATGGAAGAACAGACTATTTAGTTAACAATAATGTTGAAAATATGTAATCACCAATAACTAACGCTGTTATTTTCAGGTATATATTGCTGACTTTATTAAATAAAGTGTTCCCAGGACTTGGAAAACGTACCAGCTGAAATGCAGAGAGAATAACAAAATTTGCAGATGGTAACAGCAGAATTTCAGAGAGAAAGCTGTGTGTAGCTCTTGCTTTCCCCACTATATTGTAGAACTACATATATATATATAACATAGTTAAGCTTTGATGAGCTCCCTTATAATATCATTTGTGTGGCCTTGAAGAGAGGCAAAGAGTAGCAGCTAGGAATGGAGAGAGAGAGAGATGTAAAAGCAGAAGGGTAGAGGAGATAAGACAAAAGAAAGCCCATAGATAGGAGAAGGACAGGTCCTATAGAAGGCGGCAGCCAAGGCCTCTTTCTAACAATAGTTCCATCGATAGAGCCAAAGCTGCCTCCTTTGGATTTTCTTTACTCCCTCGGAAAAGGTGATTCCTCTTTCCCAATTTCAATAGCTTCTGTGTCTTTCATTTTTTTTTTTTTTTTTTTCATTTTTTTTCCTACTTTCAATTCTATTTATATACTGTGAATATGTTAATTTTCTTCTTGGAAATTAATTATTAAAATCTTTTCTTGGCTACTAAACTCTTTTAGGCTAGATTAAATGTCAGGAACCCTCTTATTTGATTCTTCACCCATCAAATTTACTATTTTCATTTTTTAATTTTTTTGTATCATATAAAAAAATTAAAAATTGATTAGAAAGCATAATTTTGTGTTCATTTTTAATTTTATCAATATGTGTTTTTTGCTCGATTTTGTAATGGACATAACAAATGATTAAAAGGGTTATGCAAAAAATAAATGATTAAAAGGGACTATTTGTTATATAAATAAAAATCTCCGGAGATGGAACATAGTTTATAAAAAGCAAACTTCGAGAAAGGTTATTGCAATTTACCATTTTCTTTTCTCTTAGCATTTATATCGGTGCAATCATAAATTCAGTAATATGATTCCACAAAAAACTATTTTATTTATCTTACTTTCTTATTTTACAAAATATCCAATATCAGTTGTTTTATTTTAGTTTTCAATATAATAAAATAATATAAATAACACAATAAAATATTATATTCACTACTGTGGGGCCTAAATGATTTATGGGTCAGGACCCATCTACCCGGGGAGAATCCAAAGGCCCAGCCAAGGAGGGCTAATGGCCTAAGCTCGACAAGATGCCTATGGATACCGCGAGGGCAGTTCAGTCCTCGGCAGACCCAAAGTCCCCCCAGAAAGAAGGGGTAAAAACGGTATAGGACTGAAACTTGGAAGAAAGATCTAAAATATTCAGGGAAAGCTGCCCTTACTGCCATTCAATACTCTTAACCTGACATAGCCGCGTTCTTTGGCTTTTACAACCACCCCCAACGACTTTGGGTATGGGCTGATGGGACAAATATCAGCCTTGGAAATGTTGACCCTATACGTGGACGAAGGACAGTGAACACAGGCGAGTATAAAAGGAAAAATCAGTAACCTAGAGAGGGGGCTGGGAAAAATGGCCAAAAACCAGAGCCTCCCAGCCCACCTCCAGGAGAAAGACTCCATGGGTGAAGATAACCTAGACATGCACGAATACCACGAAAAACCCACCGCCTGGCGATCAAGGCCTAGCCTTTTAAACCCACGCTCTACAAATGATATTGTTTGGGCCTTTTTACGTGGCGCGAACCCGATACTGTTACGGTCCGTCGCGAATCGTGTCCTTACAATTGGCGCCGTCTGTGGGAAAGGCTTGTGTGTTGGTATAGGAGGTGGGTCGATAGAGTTTCTTTGTTATTTCTAACCGTTGGTTATAGAGTTCTAGTATAAAGTTCTACTAGGGGCTACGTTTCTTGACTAGGGGCTTGGCTGAGGAGCTAACTCCCTTAAAGCCAAGGTCCCCCGTAAAGAGCAAACTAGGCACTTGGTAGCGTTAATCGTATGGATAAACTCTAGGGGCTTGGCTGAGGAGCTA